>NW_010389000.1:86396-103658 GCF_000710305.1 Buceros rhinoceros silvestris | reverse complement strand
TGAACACATAACTTGGCAAAGTCTTCAGTATACAGTTTGCCTAATACCTACTTTCAGAATTTCAATGAATGTCTATGGAAGTGCCGTCTGACACGTTATCTTGAAAGATAGATCTTGCCCGTGACACCTTGCTGTATCTAACTGTGCAAGGACAAAAAATGCCCACAATATCATTGGAAATTAGCCTTTTTTTCATATTTGCATCTTCCTTTTTTTTTTTTTTTTTTCAAAAACACTGAACTGTCTTCTTACATCCTTTGCACTGTGGGATAAATAAAAACATCATTTATTTTGGTTCAGCTAGTTTGTTCTTAAATTTTCAATTTTAACAATTATGTGGGCATCTGATCTTACTTGGTACAAACACGGTCCTAAACCTAATGCTTAATTAAGACTGCATCAGTGGAATTCCTGAGCCGTGTTCCTTAACCTCAAAATAAAATATAGCATTTCATGCTCCCTGGCCTAAATTATTTCAATGTTTAGAAACAGAATTGTTTCAATGTTTAGGAAAAAAAAAAGGCTTTAGCTAAAATCAGATATTTTAGGTTTTATTCTAAAAAAGCATTCTTTTCCAGGTCTCATATTTACAGATGCATTTTACTGAAGCAAATGTAACTCTAAACTCCATGGCACTCCTTTGAAATAATAGCTAAACGGCGAGAAAATTATAAAGGATGCTCTGAAAAAAATGCAACTGCTTTTAATTGAGTAAGTGTTAATGATGAAACAAATAAATACTGTGACATTATTTACAGCAGTGTATTTAGGGATCTCTAATTTTATTACTTTACTTCTCTGGCAATTGAGAACCCAGATAGCTACGGCCAGAGTACACAATTATCGAACTTTTTTCTTATCTTTGGTTTAAATAATTTTCACTGGAGAAAAAAAATTCAAACTATCCTGAATTTACCTTGCACATAAATACATTGTGAAGATGTCTCTAATTTATTTAGATAAATATTTGTATTATAAAATAATCCTAAGAAAATGAGTAGAAACTTCAAATAAACCACATGTAGAGAACTAAGAAACTCCAAACTTCACATTATTTCCCTAATCAGAGGAATCTTTGAACATAGCTTTCAAACATAACTGAACCACCACAACCTCCCTCACTCTTATGCCCATTAATAAGTCCTACAAAAGAGAAAGAACAATGGAAGAAATAAACCCACAGCATTAATAAAGACAGGGACTAGAAAAGAGACCAAGAAGAGGTAAACAAACCCTGTTCTAAACATGGTTTAGAAATCTCTGCTGCCTGACATTATCTCATTTTCTTCATGTTTTTAACATCTAAGGAACTAGAGATACAAAAAAATCTGCATTGTCTGATAACAGAAATGTCTCTCTTATACACTGGCAGTTCGTATGAAGTCTAAAAAATACAGAACGAAGAAGCCGGTTCCATTAAAAGACAAGATTCAAGAACGATGTATTAAGCTACTGGGGTGGGGGGAGGGAGGGAGGAAACACTATATAAGCATAGTTTAAAATTGTTTACTTAAGCAGAAAGAAGCAAACATATTATGCACTTCCATGTATTGGAAAGTAATTCTCTTGTGGCCTCATGGTGTAGAACAGATTACTTTACATCATTATGTTGAAATTGAAAAAGGTTAAATATTATAGTTAATTATCACTTCATCCTCTAATAAATGACTGTCAAATAATTAACTTTACTTTTGAGAAGGAAATTGAAAGTATCTCAGTGAATAAATAAGAACCTGAGATAAATCTGGTCTTGTAATACCTGACATTCAGTTTGCTAAAAATCAAATACCACCTATGGGAAAATTCCTATCCATCATCCTTGACTTTAAGTTTCTGATTACAAGGTACAAGAATAACCCTGGTGGTTTCAGATCCACTAGGAGAGAACACCTTGCATTGAGTACTAGATTTTTTTCAGCTTTCAGAGCACAAGTGAAGCTGGTCCATTGAGCCCATAATGCATTTACCTCTATGAAAGCACTCTGGGTTCTCTCCTATATGCTGTGTGAAGCAAGACCTTGCTTTGCATTAGTGAGAACACTTAGATGACATCACCCTTAAATGTATCCATAAAAGAAATAATTCAGTTACTTAATGCCCCCTTGACATTTATTTTTCTTTAATTGATTGAACGCCTGAAATCTTACACAGGTCCTAAGCAGCAAAAACCGTCCGTCTCTGTTTTGGCTTTTCTTTTGGTTTTAACACCTTTCTTCCTCCATCTTCTAACTTAGTCTATATTTACTAAATACCTTGATGGTAACTTTTCCAAGGTAAAGAGTACAACATTTTCATTTAGCATATGGACACCAAACTGGCTTCTACATATTTAACTTTTCTAGGATAGACACTGATACACAAATGTGAAAAAGTCAGTGTCATTAGTTTTTTGGTAACATGTCATTGCACCATTTAGATAGACATGTAGCCATTTTGTATCCATTTGCAAGGTCCTAAAGTCTTAAAAATACTTTATTTAACTTTGGTACATGTCATCACTCTTTATCATCTGGATAATAACGTCCTTAGCATTATTGGCACATGTAATACCTGGCAACAGCTAAAGTCCTATGTGTTAGCATTTATAATTATAAATATGAACAGGAGGGAAACTATATCTTTAATGGCATTTTTTATTCTCCTTTGCCCTTGAAACTCTTTTAAACATGAAATTACTTACAGTCTCGAACTATCAAAAATATTCTCTTCTGCAATATCAACTACCAATACAGAATCCACATTTCCAAAAATCCTCTCTTGTCTCTATGCCTCTAAGTCTGGAACATCTTAATGCAGCTCTTTTTAAAAAGAAGAATGTACACTAAGCACATTCCAAATAATTCAAAATTTTTTTAATAGTTTGCAAAGTACTTCACGGACAAAAAAAAGGCCATTTACCTCAGAGAAAGAAAAAGCAAATCCTTCATCAAAAGATATACACTTGCATTAAGAAAATATCTAATTAGAATAGAAAAGTAACTGAATATGGATCTGAACAAAAAATTTGGTACTTCTGTATCTTTGAATCATTTAAGTTTAATGAGAAAACTGCATCTCTAGTTCCTGGATAGAAACCCAAATGCTGGTCTGTAGCCTTTAGGTAGTTTTAAATCAAAGCATCAAATTTACTTACTCAGTATGTGAAATTTTTGGAATCCAAATAAAAATTCTGGTATTTAAGTTCTTTTACCGTTTAACTTACGCATTTTTTTTTCAACTATGCAGAAACTCACAAACATAGCAGGACTAAGTTCTTTCTGAGAGAATAAAAAGGAACATGGTCCCTTATCACCACCATCATCATCAAAATGATGATGATGAACAAACTATTACAGGTTATAATGCATTAAAAGGAAATACAGGATGAATTTGTTTTCCAAGACTGGCAGTTAGTAAAGAAGAGATCTCATAATTTGATCTCTTACATGTGTCAAACGCCCGAGAAATGGTGGACTTCTTTTTCTTCCTTCAGACCAACCATGAGAACTGATACATTTCAAGAAGATATAGATTTCAATTTATTTGAGAAGTTGAGCTAGGAATGCAGGACCACCTCAGTTTCTCTCCTGTATATAGGGAGAACTGTTGGGGTTTGTTTGTTTAAAAGACATTTGTTGATTTTTTTTTTTTTTTTTTTTTTTTTTTTTTTTTTTTTTTTTTTTTTTTTTTTTTTTTTTTTTTGCAGAATCCACAGTGACTTCATATTTCAAGGCACCATAAAAACACACCTAGGGAAATGATGTCATGAAAGCAATTTTTTCTATAAGACTATTAAAATCACAATCTCTGCAACATAAACTTTTGTCAGTATAGCCACCTTGTTCAGATAACACTTTTCGCTCTTAACATGACTAACATAGCTATTCCTAGAAAAACCTTTGGTGACTGCACATATAATTATAATATCAGATACGTATAATGATAATACTCTTCTTAGTGGAGGTGTCATATGTTCTTCCACAAAATAAGCAGAAAAGGCAGATGTTTCTGCAGGTAAGGGGCTAGGGCAAAAATATTTCTAAAACTTGCTTTAGTCCCTGGAGAAAAGCTTCTTCCAGATAAATTTCAGCATAATTTCTTTGATGCTTACAAACGACCGTAGCAATAAAACCCGGGCACCTGCAGAAGAATTCATCTATTGTCACATCTCATTAGTATACCTGTGAAGATCCTTGTTCTCTCAAAGGATCTCGTAATTTTTTGTTTTCAAATGTTTTAAATCAATAGAAGACTAAAATAAAATTCGGTGGAGGGATCAGAATATTTTGGGTTTACTTTTATCTAGAAATACAAAGAACTTTTGATTTATTAGTACGACAGGGTAAAAAAAAAGTTTGAAGTCTAACATTTTAACATATTTAACTGATTCACAGAAATTTCTTACACAATAAAAACCAGTTTTTGTACTCGTATCTATGTTTTTTAAATTTCCAGAATATTTTTCAGTGAATTACTAACTCAGATTCTTTGCAATTTAAAAGTTCTATTTTAATGCTCTTGTCTTGCTGGTTTGAGGTGGGGGGGGGGGAGAGATATGACTGAATATACCTATTCTGATATACCTATGTTTAAATATACCTATTTCGCATTACTTACTGTTGAAGTTTTGTTCCTGTATAAATGTTTATATACAAATATAAGATGCTGACAGTGGGCGATACACACAAAATCTGTAGTCAATCTACATCTACTCTGACAACATGACAGTTATAGAATCATGACAGCTATAGAATCATCATAGTTATAGAATCATAGAATGTTTCTGGGTTGGGACCTTAAAAGGCCATCTAGTCCAACTCCTCTGCAATGAGTAGGGACACCATCAACTTGATCAAGTTGCCCAGAGCCCCATCCAACCTGACCTTGAATATTTCTAGTAACAGGGACATCAGCCACCTCTCTGGGCAATCGGTGCGAGCCTTTTACCACCTTCACTGTAAAAATTTCTTTCTTGTATGTAGTCTTAATCTACCCTCTTTCAGTTTTAAACTGGTTGTCTGACAGATTATATTATCCCACCAGTCACATACACAAACAAGATGACAGAGACCATATTAAGCAAGGCTGCAGCTTGAATCAGTTTTATTTGACACTAAAGCAGCTGCGTCAACCTACAGGTCATCTTCATAAGCTCGGTCAGACACTGAAGGACTCCTTTTTCTTAAAATGTTACCCTTTGAAAGGGCCATTGAAGACTTTCAGAATATGTTAATTTAATCATCCTCTATAATGAGAATGATACTATATTAATCCTGTACAGTGAGTGAACAGAGTTAGGTAACTATGAACTTTATTTAAAAAGAGGACACAAAGTTGACAAGGAACTTGTCAAAGCAAGCCGGAAGTGAATGACAGTAAGAGGAGTTGGGGTTTAACACCAAATTCAAGCTGGATGCAAGATGGTCACATACGACTGCTCTTATTGGTGCTGTTTTTCTTGACCACCTTGGTCAAGAAAAGCACCTTGGGTGCTCAGTGAGGTAAGCTGCTCTTGAAGTGGGGGGGTGAAAATCTCTCTCAGCAGCCCAGCTGTCACGGGAATAAGAGAGAGTTTTACTCTAATGTCTCTGCCCTACCATGTTTTTATAATGACAAACTATTAACTAGTTTTGTAGAGTAGAAGGGTGCTAACTTTTTACTCAAATGTCTAGGGCACTCAGCTTCACTGAGGAATATTCAGTTTCAGCTTCTGTTTGCCTGAATATTTAACGATCTATGTAAAGGTGGGTCTGAGAACAACAGAGCACGATAAGCATGTTGGGTCAGGGTCAGGGTCAGGGTCAGGGCAACCTCATTTCTAATGCAGAAAACACAGAACTAACAATTATCTTGGCTTTAGCCCAAATGAAAGTAATGGAAGACAGATTCACAAGGAATTAGAACAAGTATATATGTTGTCTACCAATAATCATGAGACTGGACTGAAAATCCAACTTAAATTAAACATAGAACACACACACCAAATATTGTGAGATTCATGATAAAATCTGGAGAGTTGTTAAGTTTGTTTGCAGCACCTGTGAAAGGTTAGTTAGCAGATACACTTACAGGTGTATTACAGAAAGTTGTAGACACACTACAGACATACAATATTTGCATATAAAACAGACAGAACATGCACTGCTGCAGGCACACTACAGGTGGTAGGTATTGCAGCTTATCATGTAAATAATAAATTGACCCGTTCTAATAAACCAAAATTCATAACCGTAAAGAAAAGTAAACTGCCCCACTGGATGGCTACTAAATACACTGCTTACTGCCAGATCTCTGTGGCTTTCTGCAGTTGAGAGATATGAAAAATCTACAGCTTAGTACTTCTGATGTATCAAGAAGTAAGCCATGTTTTAACGGATTGCTTGATTTTGACATGATTTATCTTTGTACAATTCAAGCAAGATTTTATGAAATGCAGGTATATATAACCATTTGCAAAAATTCTGTCTACCAAATATTACAGAATAAGTTTCAGATTAATAAATGTATCTCTTGACTCAAAGTGTTATAGGTTCAGTTAAAAGCAGAAAAATAATAAGAATTGTCTATAATAACTTGCTTTTGTGTAGAAAGACATATAAGAAACAATAACTGATTTCTCAAGACACCTTACACATTTACCTTTCTGGGAAAGACAGTGATTTGACTGAGCTAGTTTAGGGGTAGCACAGAAAAACATGCATTGACACTACCATTGCTGTAGATAGCCTGCAGGTAAACTGAGGTCTTCCATTCCCAGTCTCATTTGATATCTTTAACTCTCAACGCCGAGGGTAGGATTTTCCAACACTAAGTTCTAGCATTGAAATGATCAAAGCTGAAGTAGTGTTTAGTGTTGCAAATCTCAGTCTTGCCAACGGAGTATGCTTCTGTGGCAGTTCTATATCCAATAGGATAATAAATCAAAATTTTGATTATTTGCCTCAAAATTTGTACTTTTTTTTTCATAAAACAAGATGGTTTAGGCTGAGCAATTACTGTATAGATAGCAAATATCAAAACAAGTGAGAAATGCTTTAGTTTGGTTTGATCTTTTTTATCCTCAAGGCTAGATTCATCCAATACTGAATGTTAATGGAACATGAATATTAGAAAAGGGATGGAATATGACAGTGCATATGGAAAATGCTAGGTTTCCTTTTCTACCGGAATTTTGTTTCAACTTAACTCTGACTAGAGTATTTTAAAGAGTTAGAGCTGAACAGTTAGAAAAGTGACAATCTTTGTATATTGAGTGTCAGAAGTAATCTGTTACGTAGTTCAAACAATTTCATTGCTATTTATGCTTTTAAATGTTCAGTAGTGTGCACAAAATTTGATTTAGGTGTCAGGGTTTCAGGGGGTTTTTTTATTAAATTTTTCTATTAGCATTCTCAATTTCATCTATAGGAAGCTCTTTTAAAATATCTAACATGTTTGAAGTGATATGGTATTACTTGAAACATTTTGGAAATTGAATTTTATGGTATTATTAATATAAAAAAAAGTTTTATTAACCAGTTTCTGATTTTAAGGGCTTTCGGTTTTGATGCATCCCATTTTTGCTGATTTGGGAGCTCAGCTTGATTTCACATGGTTTTTTAACTCTCAGAACAACCACTAACTCAATGGATATTTGGGAATGGCTAAGACTTTCATGACAAGAAAGTCTTAAACTGGTTAAAAAACCCAACAGCAACAACAACAACAACAACAAAAAAAACCAAACCCATCAAACCTTTCCAGTAATTGAAGAAACAAAAACCAGAGGCTACTCAAATGTCTGTGCTAGAATATCTTCAATATATTATTTATTATATGCTAAGTGGTAAATTATGCAAAAGAATTATATAAGTCCTGTTCTTTGAGGAATATATTCCTTTGAAATCAACAGCTCTTCTTCAGTGCAAAAATCCACTTAGTAGGGAGGTACGTGGACTCTGGGTGACACACAGGTGTCTGCCTTTCAGATTTTTGAATACCAAAATAGAAAGGATTCATCAAACTTTTTGCAGAATTTAAAAACATATTAGATTTTGGGGCAATATCTGTATGTCAAAGAAGCAATAATTAAACTGCAGGATCTTTTAAGTGAAAACACTGGCAAACTCTGTTTAGCTTTTTCTGACCAAGTTTGTTCAAGAGAATACTGAAGGGTGACCTCATCTCAGCCTACAGCTTCCTCAAGGGCAACAACAGAGGGGGAGGTGCTGATTTGGATTCTCTGGTGACCAGCAACAGGACAAGAGGAAATGGAATGGAAGCTGCACCAGAAGTTCAGACTGCACCTTCACTGAAAGGGTGATCACTGGAAACGTCTTCCCAGGGAAGAGGTCACGGCACCAAACCTATCAAAGCATTTGAACAATGCCCTTAGACTTAACACTGCCTTAGTGTTAGGTGGCTGTCCAAGGAGCAGGGAGTTGGACTTGCTCATCCTTATGGGTCCCTTTCTTGAGATATTCAATGATTCTATGACCTATATATTTGTTTTTCTGACTCAAAGACTGCATGGAAGAGCTATTTGAAAAAATAAAGTGGTCTCTTTCACTGGGAAGTAAAAACTATGCATCTCCGTTATTCCTTTTCTGGTTTATGAATAATCTTTATTATTAAATGTACAAATCTTTATATATTTACAGCTTTCACACAACAACTTAAACCTTCCCTATTAGGTAACACATAACTTTGCTTGTAAGGGGGAAAAACTACAAATAACAGTGGGCCAGAGTATATTTACATTATGTATTTGTTTCCTTGACTTTCACAGTCTTAACAGTATTGGGAAGATGTTACAGCTCTCAGAAGCTTCCTCAACATGGAAAACAGCTGTGATTGTGTTCAAATCATGACAAAAAGGAACTGTTTCATTACATTAGTGGTACAGTGTAGCTCTGTAACACTCTCATGACTCTGTTAGAAGTATTTATAACAACTCTGTTATATTTGATAAATGAAGTCACAGTAATTGGTTTCAGGACCTTATTCTGGCCATAGCTTAGCCACTAACACATTTGAATACAAAATTACGTACTTCAAAATGTCATTTCTGTTACAGTTTCACATGGAATGCATACTGATCACAGCTACTTTGTAAACACAGGTGGCCTAATAAAACCAAAAGAATCATGTTAAACTACTACAAGTTGTGAATTTTGTAAAAGTTCAAAAAAAAAAATAAATGAAAGGATAAACATACAGCATAAAAATTACTAACCTACTAGTTTTTGAGCATGAAGAATGAGAAATACATTTTCTGAACATGCAGAAGATTTCAGTAGTTGTAAGACTGAGATCTATTAAATCTTTGTCTAAATCTTAAATCTTAAGTCTAGAAATAAAACTAGTGATATCTGCAAGGATAGACTTTTCTGAAATCAGTCTTGCCTTCCACTGTATCCATTGCTGCATATCTTGGAAACTAAAAAGACAAACTATTGAGTATTACTAATAATGCAATCTAGATTAAAAATGAAACCAAAATAATCGTACAGGTAAAACTTCTTCAGTGTTATTTTATATGAAGACCATATATAAAAGCTCTTCTTTTTTTCAGCAAGAACCTCATCTTTTTTTCTTTCATACCACTACCATTTATTTCCGAAAATAAACTAGTCTTATATTATTTTAAAAAAGCCTAGAATATACAACCTGTTCTGATTTTTACTTCATTATTTTAATCTCAATTCTATGGAATATTCACTGAAAAAAATAATAAAAGGGGGGAAAAAAGAAATTAACCAGCATTATTTTGAATAGAGTTTTGACCAGTGTAACTACTGGACTAAGCTTCATTTGTTACTTTGTTCTTGAAGTAATAGAAAAGAACATTGCTAGCATTTTCCAGAAAGATTTCTAGAGACTTATTGTGAAAGGTAATTAGTAATGCTTGGGAAAAGAGAAAACTAGTTTGGTCAAGACAGACTATGTTGTGAAATACTGGAAATTGTTAGTGCTCTTGGGTTCTCACAAATCTTTACTCATCTTTTATCATCCCTTCCAACCAACTGCAAAGCTGTCAAAAAGTACTATGGTTCTCCAATTAGTTATGCCCATAACTTCATACTCATTACATTAGTATCAGTTCATTTTGAAAATGCAATGATTGCTAAAGTTATGATTCTTAATTATCTAAAAATTACGTATTATTTGAATTCAGATCTCCAAGATCAAAGTGCTACTTAATATATACCACATGCTCAAAGCTAAAACAAAAAAACCTTTTTATCTCATTCCTGAAAAAGAATCAACTTTTGTTTTTACATTTTGTAAATGAGTAATCACTCCATTATCAGTTCAGAAGATTCAGACCATTAAACAATTCATATACAAGAGGTTGAAGAAAAACAATGTATACTCTTCTGAAAAATCCTCTTACGAGATTACAATTATTTTGTTTCACCACAATGATATATAATGAGGACCAATCTTTTAAAACTCAAGCAACATGAACAATGTAAGACTATATGTATTTATTTTATTTATTTTTAAATTTGAAATTTATCCATTAGAAAAAATACGGGTTTTTTTAGATTCCCTTGATCTGGGGATATTCTGAAATACACAGAAATTTTGGATATTTCATGGTATAGAAAAGGATCAAATACTCAGACCAGAGTAGATTATTCACTGTCATATCATTCACTAGCAACTTGTAGTGAAGTGTATTACAGAACTTCCTATAAAAGTAAAAGTCATATGATCTCCAAGCAGAATGAACTGGATCAGGGTTGTTTGGATAATACTGACTGGAAAAACATTTTAATCTTACGATATTTCCATGAGAGTTCATGACAGTTTCATGACAATTTTATGTTATGGAAATAACGTACTATACACCATATCATCCTGTAATTCATATCAAGGGACTTTACTGCAAAGGCATACGGTGCAGTTGCTGGAATGTTGCATCTTTATTTACTGTTCTCCATATGCAAATTGTGTTAAGGTTTCAAAAAGTGACGGAAGACTTGTGGCTTGATTTATGAAGATGAGCCTCTGTTACTCTCAGATCTTTAGCCTGAATTCAGATCAGCAAAGCCACATTGTTTGCAATTTTGTCAATACATTTTCCAGTACTGAAACTTGGAACATTTATGAGTTTAATACAATCTTCCACATGCTTTTCCATATAATAGAGATTAAAAATGACTTTGTTTCTATTTGGCCTTGCTAGACTGCTCACAAAATGGGAATATATTCAGTCTGCTGGTTCACTGTGACTCACTTTCTTACCAAGCTTAAACTGAAACGGTCATCTAACACTTTCTGTACTACTGCAGCCAATCATATCGACACTTGCTCATAAAAATACCCTCATATTTATGTACAGTTTTATTTAAATGAATGGACCTACTACCATAAGTAAGAGTTTGTAACACTAATCTACCAGAATAAACCAAATGTAAAATATAGTGTGCATGTCTAATTTCTAGGCTTTATTTATCGACTGTCTTAATATAGTGACTAGAAGCCCAAGACTGACCCTATACATTGTCTGTCCCCTTCCAAATTCACAGCACTATGATTTTGTTGCTGGTATGGTCTGGTCAGAAGTGCTCATATCATATCCTATAGTTAATTAAAATGGTGAGTTACTCCTCTTTTAATCTTGCAAAAGGATCTCATAGTTTATGCTTTTTTTTCCACTCATCTTTCTTCAGTAAATTTGGTTAAAAAGAAAAAAAAAATAGCCTCATCATTTAGATTACTGCTGATAATTCATTAAGCCAGAATTTGTTGCTACCTCTTTTTACAATATATTCATGTCTCTGTAGAGCTGAGTGAAATTTATTGCATAGATGGGTTTTAAATACACTTATTTTTCATAAGTATCTTTTAACTTTTACCTGCTGCCACAGAATACTGGAAGGGTGGGCAGATGCAGAGTCCACTCCTGGTATGTGACTGGCAGCTGTTCTCTTTTCTAATGAAGAACTAGAGATCACAGATAACAGAATACAAAAAATATCTTGATCTAAATGGAAAGCAAAACAGATCAAGGAAGACTAAATGAGATGCTAGTTATGCAATATTCCATTACTGCCTGACTCTTCCCTTTCAAAAAGGAGAGTGACTAAGCTCCTAGTCACTTTTTAATTCAAATTGAGTATACACACTGAGTTACCATGTGCTGCTGAAAAGCAAAATGTAGGTGCTTCTTAACATTTTGGTGTGCTCTGGTTTAACATCACTGTGATTAGTCCTACTGTCAAATACATACAGTATTAAAAACTAAGAAAGTAAAGTAAATTTGACATCTCTGATGCTCACCTCGGTGTACTATTGGAGAATTAATGGGTTAATGATGTTAATCTACTGATATTCAGCTATTTGTTGTTTGTCACAGTAGTAGGGAGTTATCCACTGATTGTCAAAATTTACAGTAATTTGTTTAAATAAAGAACAAGCATTATAGCAGAAAACAGTTCTTGGTTAAATTTTGCTTGTAGTTTAGCTACATGTTTAAGTACTATTTTCATTGTCAAGAACATGAACAGGCAGCAGACAGGCACACACTCCATACACTTGACAACGCAGTCGAAATACAAACTCTAAATGTTTTTGATTCAATGCACAAATTTGTGTTCAAGAATCTAAACAAGATTACCTAAACAAGAGGATACAGGTCTTCTCTTAATATTTGGGAAAAAATGTCAAAACCAGTCTTGCCATCTGTGTTCCATTTTCTTACTGATACACAGTGATTATAATTTTTCACTGTAGAAACTATTCATAGTGAACATACCTGAAGTGAAATGTCAGTTGATGGGATAAGATAAATTTATTTATTTATTTTAAATCAGCTAGATAGTAATAATCCCTTGTCTGCATTATAGGAAAATATGGGAAAAGTCATTGGGATTAGGAAACAATTAGTCACATGGACAGAAAATTGCACAATAAGATTCAGTATGAAAATGTAAAAGAAAGAAAAAAAACTCAGAAAGAAAAATTTCATAGGCATAAATGTATTGAAAAATACATAATACCAGAAGATATTTGGTAACAAGTGCACAGTCAATTAGATGTGGATGTGCAGTAATTTATGCCATGCAACAAAAGGCCAGTGTGATTTGCAGCTGAATATATAAAGTCATCACATTACAAAAGAACAAGGATCACTTAATTTTATATACGACTGATAAATCAGTACACATAAACCCTGCACTTGTTTGTGCAGGGACTTGGACTGGAATAAGAACAGTGGAATGTCACTTCATATATTGCTGCATGTTTTACAGGCATGGTTTAAAATTACTGAATTTATATAAGCAAATTAGCTAGTTACCAGGGACAATTGATATTCATACGACACTAACATCCTGGAGACTTTTGTTGACTATACATTTATTTAAAATCCAGGAAAAAAAAATTCCTGAAATGTATCTTTATGCCTAGCTTCATTCAAAAGAATTCAATCTCCACACTGCAACACTGCTCTACAACACGAAGCCAAGCTCTTTAAGTCATGGCAGTCCATGGTTTGATAGCATGCTCTTGCACAAAGTGAAATTCTTACATGGATATATCCAAAGTACAGAATTGTGAGAGCAAAAATCTAAATTGCTTTGGCCTTTTGAGGAACTTTGCTTTTTAGGCCAGAAGTTTTAAGACACACACCCAGGCATGCTCAGAACTACATTGGTTTTGACAGGGCTAGGTAGGTAGGAGCTAGGTGCCAAGCTGAGCCTAATCAGTTTCTGGAAATCGGGTGTTTTGGATATGAGGAGAAGGGAGGGTGAGAATGATTCAGTTCTTAGTCAGAGGGTGTTAAATACTGTATGTCCTCATTCTCTGACGTTGATACTCAAAAACCACCTAGGACCTTTACCTCTTGCTGAAGATTGGACGTTGTTGGTAGGAAGTCAAGCCTATTTGGACGACAGAAATAGCAAAGGCAGAAAACATGGTTGCATGTAAATGTTTAGAATGTCTGACTGTACCATAGAAGTAGGAATGGAAGTGAAAGAGGATCTTGTTCTGTGTTGTCTTAGTACTTTATCTAACAACTGTAGGATACAGAACTAAAAAAAGCCATGGGAATAGGTATCTTAATCTGAGATGTTTCCCTCCCACATGCAAGTACAGAGCTGCTTATAAATATTATTACTTTTTTGTTTCATAATAACCTAAGCATGAAGAAAGAACTTGGCAAACTCAGTGAGCTGGATTTGGATGTCATTTATCTGAAGGTTAATCCAAGCCCATCCCCCAGTCCAAAACAGTTTACGGTAGTCGATGAGATAAGTTTAATAACTCACATAACCAGATCAAATTCAATGATCTAGTTTTTTCTTTATACTAGTAATATCTTGAGGACTAGCACTTTCAGTACATGCTGTGAGGGAAGAGTCTTTTAATATATTAATGAAGCAGAGGAAAAATTATGTCATCAACTCAGATAAAGACCAAAGAGGTTTTTCACCTGTTTGTCATGCACAGCATTAATTTTGAGTGTACATCTTAAGGTGCTGCAGACATGAGGAGGTGCTGAGGGATCTTATCTAGTTTAACCAACACTAAGTACACAGTTTAAAGATAATTAATTTGTAAAACATTCCATATTTTTTTTTATCCACCTCACACCCTCAAAGGATGAGAACAAAACAGCTGAATTGTGAAAGAAGATTAGTAAATTAAACTGTTTTCTCTATCTTCTTATCCACACTGGGTGGTCTGCCCCCAAAATCTGTCTGCTAGCTATCCAGCTGGCAAGTACAAACCACTGTCTGTTGAAACTACAGCACAGCTGTATGAATGCCATGAAGGATTCTTTTCCTGCACATGTCACATCCCAGTTTTTTAACCTACACTGAGCTGGGAAGGAAGCTGCATTACACAAATTAAATACATAAATGAGTTAATGTTTAACATACTCATATTCATTTACTAACATTAAATTTTTCCATAATAAAGAAAATTCCACTGAAATAACACAATGAAAACAATCGCCCGAATGCAATTCTGATGGTTATGTTTATACTTTAGCTATTGTTTAGAGGAACTTGTTATAGTGCCTGCAAGTAAAAAGCCAAATTCCTTCAGACTTTACTTTCACAGAAATCTAAGGGATTGCACTCAAGATTAACATGGACTGTTGTTTGTATACTCAGCTAGTTTCATCTTTTGGGTATTCCAGTGTGCTGAGCTTCCCGTAAGAGAAAAAAATTTGTCGAATAGAAATCACAATTCACACCACTTCACTGGTGTCCGGAAAACATCCAGCAGAGCTGAAAAAGTAAGTGAAGCTCATCAAAAATGCCAACACACCTCGGGAATTTACTTACTACATAGATTCCTTCAGAACAGATGTGTGAGAAAGAGCAAGGAAATAACATACATAATTTTCTTTAAACTTTTTCCCTTTTTCTGTCACTGGACATGAACTGAAGGCAGTCTTTATGCTAAGATAAAGAGTTTGAAAACATTGTCCACAAAGCTACAGGAATAAAATTTGCTCACATGGCATCTTTTAGTTGTATGGGCTAATATTCTTTAAGTAACTGATTGCTGGGATTTCCTCACATTTTTCTTTCCTTAACTTTTCTTTTGAGGATGAAGAATCGGTAGGCAGCAGCAGGCAGAACAATTAACATATGAAGCATGAAATCTGTTAATAATGACCACCAAAGGGATGCTGCTCTTCTGGCAGACACAGCAGATGGCCAGATAATGCAGTGTGATTAATAAAGAGAAGCTCACAGGGACCAAGGTCTTGCTGGGTGCTAGAACAGCAATGGTTAGCAGGTGAATACTAGCTTAAGGAGGTTATTTGTGTTTGCTTCTCTGATTTGGGTCAGGTTTGTTTTTTTTTTTTTTTTTTTTTTTTTTTTTTTTTTTTTTTTTTTACGTTGGCCTTTCTGATTGGCAGATTTATGTATTTTTTTTAATACCAAGGGCAAAATAACAAATTTCTGTTTTCTCTCTGCATCCCCAATATTAGGTATCTAACTCTGCTCAGTCCTCTAAAGTGGCAGTCTATTAGCTCCAGGTGCTTGCTCTCTGCTTTGTTTGAAGTCAGTAAGTTATACTTCAGTTTATTGTTAAGTCAATACTTAAGCATTTTGGGCCTTTATTTTTCATTTTAAAGTGTATTGAACTTAAATAATTTCAGTGTGTATGCTGATTATTTGTTTAGCCAATTTCTACTTCTGAAAAGACTATCATTTCCAATTCTGTAACTCCATCTTATTTAGAGAAGAAGTATAATCTTCCTACAGACAGTCCTTTTATTTAATGCAGAACTATATTCATTAAGATCGAACATGTTAGTTTTTTTTTCTTATTAGGAACACTGAAGATACCAAATATATACCAAGGTCAGCTGATGATTTCATTAACAACACGTTCTTAAAAAAAAAAAAGTTAAAAGAGATTAATTGAACTGAAAAAAGTCTTATTGCTAAACCTGACAAGAAGCTGAATGTCATGTCCATAAGACAAGAAATCCAACGCTAAATTTGGAAATTATATTTCATCTTTTACTAACAGAAAAAACCCCCGAAATTAATTAACAAATAACAATTAATTTTTATATAAAAATTTTAATGTTGTAGGAAATTGAAAAGAAAAGGATAGATACAAAATAAAAAGTGAAGTAGAATAGTACGAGAAGTCAGAGAACCACAGAATCATTTTGGCTGGAAGAGACCTTTGAGATCATCAAGTCCAACCATTGACTCGGCATTACCAGGTCACCACTAAACAACATCTACATGTCTTTTTCATACTTCCAGGGATGGGGACTCCACCATCTCTCTAGGCAGCCTGTTCCAATGCTTGACAACCCTCTCTGTAAAGAAATTTTTCATAATACCCAGCCTAAACCTTCCCTGGCACAACTTGAGGCCATTCCCTTTTGTCATGTTGCTTGTTAGTTGGGAGAACAGACTGACCCCCAACTCACTACAACCTACTTTCAGGTAGTTGTAGAGTGCTAAGGTCTCCCCTAAGCCTCCTTTTCTGCACACTAAACAACCCCAGTTCCCTTAGCTGCTCCTCACAAGACTTGTGCTCTAGATCCTTCAGTAGCTTCATTGCCCTTCTCTGAACACACTCCAGCACCTCAATGTCCTTCTTGAAGTGAGGGGCCCAAAACTAGACACGATATTCAAGGTGTGGCCTCACCAGCTCTGAGTACAGGGTGACAGTCACTTCCCTCCTGCTGGCCACACTATTGCTGATACAAGTCAGGCTGCTGTTGGCTTGCTTGGCCACTTGGGCACACTGCTGGTTCGTATTCAATCGGCCGGCGGCCAACACCCACCGGCACCTTTCTGCTGG
>NW_010389000.1:74067-86165 GCF_000710305.1 Buceros rhinoceros silvestris | reverse complement strand
TGCTGTTGGCTTCCTTGGCCACTTGGGCACACTGCTGGTTCGTATTCAATCGGCTGTCGACCAAGACCTCCAGGCCCTTTACTGCTGGGCAGCTTTCCATCCACTTTTCCCCAAGTCTGTAGCATTGCTGGGGGTTGTTGCGGTCCAAGTTCAAGACCCAGCACTTGGCCTTATTAAGCTTCATTTAATTAGCCTTGCATCATCAATCCAGACTGTCCACATCTCCCTGTACAGCCTCCCTACCTTCAAGCAGATTGACACACCCGCCTAACGTGGTGTTGTCTGCAAACTTACTGAGGGTACACTCGATCCTCTCATCCAGATCATTGATAAAGACATTAAAGAGAACGGACCCCAATACTGAACCCTGGGGAACACCACTTGTTACTGGCTGCCAACTGGATGGAACTCCATTCACCAACACTCTCTGGGGCCGCCCGGCCATCCAGTCATATTTTTGATCCAGTGAAGCATACTCCTATCCAAGCCAAGAGCAGCCAGTTTCTCCAGAAGAATACTGTGGGAAGTAGTGTCATAGGCTCTACTAAAATCTAGGTAGACAACATCCAGAGTCTTTTCCTCATCCACCTTGTCATAGAAGGAGATCAGGTTAGTCAAGTAGAACCTGCATCTCATTAACCCGTGCTGACTGGGCCTGATCAGCTTTTCTTGTACATGGCCAGTAATGGCACTCAAGATGATCTGCTCCATAACCTGCCCTGGCACTGAGTTTAAGCTCACAAGCTTGCAGTTCCCCAGATCCTCCTTCTGGCCCTTCTTGTAGATGAGTGACACATTTGTTAACCTCCAGTTGACTGGGACCTCCCCCATTAGCCAAGACCTCCGGTAAAAGATGGAAAGTGTCTTGGTGAGCACTTCTGCCAGCTCCCTCAGAACCCTTGAGTGAACCAATCCGATCCTATACACTTGTGCATGTCTAAATGGTGTAATAGACCACAGACCATTTCCTCTTGGATTATGAGGGCTTCGTTCCACTCCCTTTCTCTGTCTTCCAGCTCAAGGGAACATTCTGTCTTCTACTCAGAGAACAACTGGACTTACTATTAAAGACTGAGGCAAAGAAAGCATTCAGTATCTCAGCCTTTTCCTCATCCTTGGTCACTATGTTTCCCCCTGCATCCAGCAGAGGATGGAGATTCTCCTTAGCTCTCCTTTTGCAGTTAATGTATTTATAGAAAGATTTTTTATTGTCTTTTATGGCAGTAGGCAGCTGAAGTTCTAGCTGGGCTTTGACCCTCCAAATTCTCTCCCTGCACAGCTTCACAAGATCTTTGTAGTCCTCCTGAATGGCCTGTCCTTTCTTCTAGAGTCCCAGCCAAAGCTCTCAGTTTAGCCAGGCCAGTTTTCTAGCTTACTGGCTCATCTTACAGCACACCAGGATGGCTTGTTCCTGTGCCTTAAAGGTTTTGCTCATTAAGAACATCCTGCATTCCTATTTCAAAGCCAAACCATGGTGTAGAACAGAATTTCCAGCTGTTTATGATGCAAAGGTGGAAATCCTTTCCTAAGTGGTGTAAAGGAAACAAGTAATTTTTCTATCTACAGAAATTATAGTATTAGGAGATTAAAGGGAAAACTTCCGCATGAATGTAAAAGACATTCTACTTGCATTTAACATTTCACTTCTTTCAGAGAAGTGAAACGTCATTAAGTGTTTCATCCCAGCCACAGAAGGTTGTGCTAACCGTGAAGTTACAAACTAAGCTGAAGAAATTGTAAAGGAGTGCACACCGGGTGCTGTTGTTTTGCAGTAAGAATACAAACTCATGGTGTTAAAGGTAGAAGTCTAAGAAGGCAGAAATCTGTGTCCTCGTGTTAGACTCTCAGCTGGGTGGGCAGAACTTTTGCTCTCTGGAAATTCTGTATACTTGATCTAACCATTATTGAGCACATACTGCTGATCCAGTCCTGGAAACAGAAACTACAGTTCAGGGCTTCTGCCTGTGATTACATTAGTCAGAGATGGAGAATCTTGCCCAGGGATTGTGGGAGCATGAATTTCAAGGCTCTGTTAAAACTAAAAAGACCTGAATCACAGTTTGCCTGTAGAGCTAAATTCTTTTGTCACCAATCTATGCTGGCGTAAGAGAAATCCACACAGATGGCTTAGAAGATTTAAGGTAAATGAATTGGGGGTGGGGGGTGGTGGTGGTGGTGGCAGCGAGCAGTAAGGGAAGGAAAATATCTATTCTGAGAATCCTTGTCCAGAGTTTTGGGATTTTTTTTTTTCTAATACCAGAGCTTAAGGGTGTAGGAAGGTAGCAGCAGTTCAATGCCTTTGTGTACATCCACAAATAAGAGTGTAAACGCTCGAAAGATTAGATTCAGCTGAGTTGTTTTGAGGCTATTGGTGACACTTAAATGATAGATGAGTACTTAAAGGAGATAAACAACTTGAAAAATGAAAAATCTTTGAAAAATCTTAGCAGTAGTTGGTAGATGTAACTATTTACCATAAAATAATTCTAGAAATGCCTACTAGGTTAACCTGGTTTTGCCTTTGAGCAAAAGATGTTCCTCGCTCTATATTTACGAATGTTAATATAAGGCCTCCTTCTCCATTCACAAGATTATTGTACTTCTTTTTATCTGTAAGAAAAAAATCTAGGCAGTTAATTTTCTTTTTCAGTTTAATTCTAAGAACTTATTTTGCATCTGCCACACCTAATTTCAAGCCTCTTAACTGTCAACTTATCAAAAAGATGAAACAGGAAGTGGCTGAATTTTTATAATCATGCTAACTTTCATTACAGGAAAAACCCACAGTGGCTAACAGAATTTGAGTCAACTTTGTATGGCCTTCAAAGCCTATTTTCTCATGCATATTAGCTGAAAATGTTCATCCAGAAAACCTTGTACTACAGTTTAACTAAAAATGAAGTTACTTGTCTTTTTTTTTTTTCTTCTGTAGAGAGGATGTGTTTGACCAACGGCTACCTATATCATGGTAGACAGTTATCAATCTGCAGAAACTGTCATAAAACATTTTTTTCCAGAACTATTAAGTAGTAAAATTTAATTGAATGTTCTCAACAGGAAAACTAGAATACACACAAAGATTAAGACTTATTTATTTTATCTAATCATGTATTACATCAAATGGTCACTACTACACTCATATGATACAACTCTTTCATATGAGAACATGAAGGATTATTAATAATAATCAACATTAGAAAAACCCCCACAAATCAAACAAAAAACCCAAACCATGAAAATAAACAAACAAACAAAAAAAATCAAAACTACCAAAATGGGTGCTGATACAGTGAGGACTTTTCAGACAGTGTCCTTCTGACCTTACTGGTCAGAACTATATTGAAAGAGGAACTGGTCTGACTAAACAAATAACCTGACTGCAGTTTGCTGCAACCCATTAGCTGGTATCAATGTAGTGAAGGCTGTGAAAATTGAAACATGGTTCATTAACTGTGTGGGGGTTTTTGACAAGCAACTCTGATATCTGTGTTCTCTCTGATGACCAAGAATAATCTGCACTGCAGCAACCTGATGACATGTTTCAGTGCATAGCCTATTGACCACCTGCTGCTTAATATGCTACAAATGATACTTTAACAATTCACAAGAAGCTGCAAATACACAAGAAAGAAAAGCCTCTCATCTGAGCTTCAATCTGCATTACCAAAATATCAGCAAGTTATTGGAAGGAAGAAGTTAAGGATACTTTAGTCCATCATAAGACTATTTTTCCCCTTCTGAAATCCTTCACATGTGAATGATTTTTTTCAAGACATTAAAATATACTTTTATCAAAACCTCAGAAGGATCTCATGAGTGGTTTAAACATGATCTTGCAAACCTGGCCATTTTCATGCAATCTTTTTCTGTCATCCTTTTTAAAACACGCCTACACAATTCAGTTCTGTGACTTACTTGATTAACAAGTGTTTTAAAATGATGTGACTCTACCTTTCCAGACATAGAAAGCCCTTCTTTTCTGCTTCAATTATTATTTTGAGGAATAAGCTTTATTATTTTCCTAATATAATTGTTTAAAAATTGTTTCTATAGTATGACATTTGATTACCATTATTAGAAAGTCCTTTGTCATACATCTTAATAAATTATATTTATTATAATAATGATGTTCATTGCAGGTTTTCCATGGTGCTCTGTAGCAGGAAGATGAGAAGAAACAGGTTTAAGCTGAAAAATCTTCTCCCTCATGAGGAAAGGCAGGCACTGAAAGAGGCTCACCAGAGCCAGTCCAGTCTCCATATTTAAAGGTCTCCAAGACTAGACTTGTACAAAACTTAAGCAAGTTTTTCTGACCTCACAGTGGGAGGATGGACTAGGTGACTTCCTCAGGTTCCTTCCACCTGATTTATCCTGTATTTCACATATGATTTATCATGGTGTCTAAAAAGGTTCAAATGCCACCCAAAGGTTTTTTTAGTCACTGTAAAATTTATAAGCATGACTGCCCTCACTTGTGCCCTTTGGGCATTCTCTGGTGTATTCAGAAGATGAGAGCACATTTTCCTGGTAACTGGAAACTCCATAAATTCTCTCTATTTTATAAGCAGCCTATTTTCATGAAGTTTACAGGTGTATTGTTCATCATCATTGGAAATTCTACCCTGCAATCAGATTTAGATGAAACCAACAGCAGAGTCAAGTCATTACAGGAGAATTAACAGGCACGTATATAAACACAGGGATGTGCAGAACAAGAAGACATCTCTGATTTGCTTCTATTTATAATCAATCAAACAAGGAAGCAATTGAATCTTTTTCTCCAGTTAAGATAAAATTTAATACCAATAAACATAAATGGAAATTCATGTTATTTTTTTGTATTCTATAGAAAAATACACTGCTAGTTTTTTTTTTTTTTTTAAACAGACTATTGATGTTGATCCTGCATTTTCCTAGCACTCATTTTAAGTTGGCAACTCTGAGATCAGTTTTACCTTTCTGGAGAAGTACAGCTCTTCTCTGACCAATAGATGCTATTCCAGAACGTTACACTCATCCCATAAAAGTTAACAAAAAAGACTATCTTGAAGTTCTTTTTCATCTCTGGGCCTCAACTAACATGTCTTTAACACTGGAAACACAGGAAAAGATTTAAAATAGAACTTGAAAACTGCTTCCCAGATAAAGGCTTTTCTACCCACTTAATATGAGTTTGCTTCAGATTAAATTGAAAATCTCATTTTGAAGTTTTATGGCCACTATCAAATTGGTCTATAAATCTTATATTTTTATTTAAAGTTAGCATTAACCTTCTACAGCAGTGCAATCATTTTCCACATTAAGACCACATGCTGCAAATGAAAAACTCTGGAAGAAATCTCAAAAAAGCCCCACCAGAGTTAGTTTTTATGTTTAAAGAAGATAATTAAATATGAGGGAAGTAACTATTCTTAAAAAAAAAAAATGCACCATCATGAAAAGAACTAAAAGCTTCATAAAGTGAAAGGGTAGCCTACTTTAAATTACTGTAATAATAAAGTTCCTAAATAAAGTTAGTGTTAATAGAGAAAGGCTTCTTCCTGTTACTGACCATGACTGTAAGATAAAAATAATCTTAAAAATAAGTTTTAGTGAAATCTGTGGAATGCTCTGATAAGTTCTGTGCTTTAATTCCCTCTTACTATGTTATGAAGCTTTGGTATAGAGTTTATAGAGTCTGAGAACTCTGTGTACAATTGAAAAATTGTTGCCTGTTCTTATAACTAATTGTATAAACTCCAAAGCAGAAATGATGCTTTAATAGCATGTTGGAAAACTCTTTTCTTTATTTTAAGCAGTAAAAATGGTTTAATCATTGCAGATAAAAAACGCCTATCTCCATGCCAAACTATAGGGTCCTTACACTGATCTATAAACCTCTGTTATGACATTGTTACATCTCTTTTAGGAAGTGCAGCTTAAGGCTTCTCGCTATACACTGCAAATAAATGGATAGTATAGTAAAGTTTCACCACCCTTTTGAGCATTAAAAGCAGTTCAGGAGAATAAAAGTAGAAAAACAGGTTGTATCTTGCTCTGACAACCATGTCAGACAAAATTATGTGAGTGGAAGAAATTTAAAATTAAGTGTATCTTAGATCAGTGTGTATTTACGTAACAGAAAAATTGTTCTCTAATATGCATTTGATGACTTTATATATATATGTAGATATATTCACATGCATATGAAAAGGTTAAGAAAGAATAAAATACAGTTGGCAGAGAAGTTCAGGAGTTTACTCTAGTGAGGGTCTTCAAAAGATGTGTTTGCAGGTTGGTTGGGTTTTTAGGGGGAGTGAGGGGGTGTGGCAGGTAACTTAAATCATTCTTCAAAATTATCAACGGAAAAATTTCAGTTACTAGATTGTTTCTACACTTGCGAAGTTGCAACCAATGAAACTCAGTATCCTGATATCTGCATACTCACTGAAGGAATATTGCACACCACCAGTGACTGGTTCTAAATATTTGAATATTAAAGTTTGAAAAGAAAGAGCGGAGGAAGTCAAGAGAAATGCAGTGTGTGATCGGTTACTCCATCAGTAATGTGAGCTAATATGCAAGCAAACTCAAGCTTTCAGTGAAGAACTCCATTTTCCATTTGGTAGCCAAAATAAACATATTTGCTGAAGAAATAATTAAGTAGAAAGGTAAGACATGCATGTTTCTCTCTGGAGAAAAGCATGTTAGATAATTCTTGTGCTACATATGTTTCCCCAAAGAGTTAATCCATGTAAAAGTGATTGGTTTTTTGATGCCAAGGGCAGTGAGACCTTGAACAATCTGCTGAGTAAGTATGGGTCATGTAAGTTATTGCTGCCTGGAGCCAAACCGAAGTACATTTTTTCCAGGATAAAGATCAGGAAAAAAAAAAAAAAACAACCCAACCCAACCCAACCACCCCACCCCACACACAACCAAAAAAACCCAACCCCAAACTCAAACCAAACACCAAACACTTTCTTATCTGTTTTCATATCTGGCAAGTTTTGTGAAATTGTTGTAGCAGAGGATACACTGGTACAAGCATGTTTGTATGAGAAGATAAACGTCTAGCTCTATTTATCAAAAAACAAAGGGCAAATGAGGAAAAAAGCCAAGAGCAGTATGCAACCTATAAACACAGGGCAATCAATTAACTTGTTTATGCATCATTAGTTCAGAAAATCATGTTAATAACATAGATCTCTCCAACAGCAAATAATAGGTCATTTCAGTAAATGGAGGAAAAAGTACAGGAAGAAGAAGAAAAAAACAAACCTCCTATCTGTTCTTCATGTTTCTGTTCAAAAGAAAATAGAACTTGGCTATGTTAACTGATGATATGAAATCTCTACTGACTTCTAGCCTCACAACATAAGCTTAGTCAACACCTGGCATGGCATTCTGCACTTGGAAGTCTTAGTCTTCACTGACTGGATTTAGGCATGAAGCCAGAAGAAGCAGTGAATCACTCTGCATCTCATCAATCTGTTATCGTTATATCAGAAGGTGGGGGAAGAGAGAAATTTTTGTTTTAAGCCACCTGAAAAGCACAGAACTAGATTGAAATTTCCATTGTTAGCACCGTCTTAAGCCATGGCAACTGTATCTTTTAAAGAGATAATTGTATATGTTAAATGTAACTGTATATTAAAATGGAGTGAAGGGGTCTCTCACCTGAAAACAATAGAAGTAATTTCTAGTCATAGAAAATGTTGCCATAGATTTATCTTCTTTTTTTCCATGAAAATCTTGCTACACTAACAGGACTACAGTAGACTGGTATGAATATAAGCTTTTCAAACTTATTTTGGGGCATTTTTTTTCTCAACTCCTATGGCTCACCCTTATTATTTCTTTCTGTAATGTAACCAACAGTCAAAACTAAAGCAATTACTGAAGAGAAAGTTTTTTGCAATTCCATATCCAATCTTTATTTCTCTTTCATAAAGTTTTCCATTTGTATCTGGGAGTGAATTACAAACACATCTACCTAATTAGAATGTTGTTTATGCTATGAGAAGATCTGAGCAGTACAAGATACAGGTCAAAGAGAAGTAACTTAATAGTCTGACTCTCAAATATAAACAAGAAATTTGTATCTGAATAAGCAATATTTTTGTTACAGTCCATCAGTAATAGTCTTGCAATTTTCAGAATTCCTGACTGTTAGACATTAAAAATCACCAAACAGTCCCACGGCAGTTGCAGAAATTTATCAGAAGGCAAAATTCTAGTGAGCAGGCAAGTATAGAAACTTGTACAAAACCATATTAAATCGATTTGGCCAGTTCGACGGCACAATAAAGGCAAAGTCACGTTTATAAGTGGAAAACAAGCTGCTAATACGGAATTATCTTGAAACCTCGTACCTGTTTCATACTTGATAGCAATGTTTTTTCTTTGTAAATTTTACTCCTAATAGTTGAACACAAGGAGAGACTAAAAGGGGTGTATAGTTTACTATTCATGAAGTCTTCAAAAGTGAGTGTAGGTAACTAACTTGGAGGTAACTCCCCCAGGGTGAGGAGCAGCTGCCCAGTGAATGAGTCTTGAAGATTTCTGTATAGCATTTGGGTCATATAGCTTACTACTGGGTGACACTAAAGGGACCTGCAGCAGCTTCTGCTGTTAACTCTCCTACCAGTTAATAGTTCTGTTCTTTAAGTACTGTAAGCACCAGTGAAGTTTTCCTTTCATGAGCAGTTTCATGTAAGCTTTTTTTTTTTTTTACTTACATGGAAAAATGAATTATTTTTTCTATCTTTCAAGTTACTTCACGAACCTTTTGCCATAGAAATATTCTTCTAGAAAAATGACCAAAAAGCACACATTTTGATTTGGATTTTTAGCCAGGATGAATTTAAATTCTTGCTTTTCAAACTTTGATATTTGAATCTGCAATATAAATAACACATTGGCACTGTTTCAGACCATGGCATTTATTATATATGTGCATACGTATATATACAGGATACAATTTAAAAGTAAGTATACATCAGGATTCATTGGCTTGCACTGCTTCTGATATCGCAATGGGATGACTTTTGGTAAATGCTGTCATCTGAAAGCAGACCACCGCATCTGCTGTTTGATACGAATAGGGAGATATTTAAATATTAAGACTGACCATTTTTTAAGTGGATTAAGTCTTTGCAGCCATTTTTATGTTTAAAATCTTCATTTTCTAACCAAAGACTGTACCTGACTAAAAATGCTCAAGTATGCTATTTGAAAGGAAAAATAAATCTTTCAAGTACATAAAAACACCTACAGTGCTCCTCTTCCCCATGAGACACATTGAAGATGAGCTAATACTGATAAAGAAAGGAGACTAAAAGTAGATTACCTCATAAAACTGTATTTCACTTCCTACTTTGAAGTAAGAGGTACTCTTTGCTCTACAGAGGTATGCTTTGTGGAGCAGTGAAAATGAAATTACTTTCAGTTACAAATGCAGCTGAATGACAATTTTAAACAAACATTATTCAATACCTTTAGAAATAACTCTGTACAGTATCCATTTCATTGAAAAGTAATCTCAGAAATGACTGCATTTTATCAGCAGTCCTTCTGTGTACCACATAATAAAATATTTATCCAATTAGTTTATGTGTTTCTGCTACAAGGAAATTCCTATGCCCTTAAAAAGCTTTTGTATTATGTCAGTCTTGGTTTTCCAGAATGGGTTTTTACCATGTATTTTTATAGGTAGAAAAGCACATTCAAAGTATGTTCTTCAGACATAAAAAATTCTAAATCATCCTGACATTTTTTTTAAAAAAAAAAAACAAACACGTTGGGTGCTTGAACCTTCTTACTTGAGGAAATTTTAAAAAATAATAATAATTTCATGGTTCTGGTGTGAAATTTTTCGTAACTTTCAACATCCTTGTAAAATCCTGCATACTAAAATTATGTAAGCTTCTGAATGTGCTGTTCAGAAATCAGGATTCCCACCACCTATACAAGAATCCTATCTGCAAGAATTATATTTCTTTTGCATAATTTTTCTTCTGAGTTAACAAATTTTGTATTCCTTTTTGCATTTTGTCACCCATTCAGGTTTAAAAAGGTGTTTCACCCAACCCTACTGCCTCCCATAAAAGAAGAAAAGGAGCTTGAAAAAACTTCATAGATTTTCTGTTATCCCTTCTAAATACTCTAACAATTGCTTAGTACAAAAAATATATAATTATACAAGACATAAGATTTGGTCTTGTCTACCATTGTCTTCCAATTAATTCCAAATAGTTCCTTGCTATGAAAACAAAAACAAACCTCCAAAAATATACTTACCATAAGGACAAAATTCAGTGCTCTGTATTCCACACGAAAAGAAACATTGCTGTCCATTCCACCTTACTAGTGTAAATTTAAATTAGTGTAAATTTAAATTAGTGTAAACATAGTGTAAACTGGTGAGGCATTGTGGGTGTTTCCAGAGGTTTATATTGGCGATTTTTGGAAAGCTCCCTTAGGATATGTATATTTTTTTTCCCTCCCTAGTTAGCTCATTTATTTGATTAGGGTTAGCTTCACAAAACACAAAACTCTGAGTTTGGAAGTCTATCCTTGCTGGTTGCCTGAAAAGAAGAGTATACAAGTATCTCTTCTTCCTGAGTCTTCTCCATCTCATAGCCACTGGCCTTCTCTTAGATGTCTGTATTTTTATCTGAGTGTTTCCCATAATGTTACTTTTAATAGATATGGCATTAATAGTAATGCCATGTTCAGTAAGACCCGGCTCAATTTGATAGTTGTTCCCTTACATATTTTAAATATGCCTTAAGTATGACCATTATTTTGGTACAAAGACTACCTGTATAACTTCTAGTGGTCATCTTACACTCTCTAACTGAAATGACAAATGCTGCTATTGCTTCTCACATTTTTCAGTAAGGGAGGAAACACTGAGGTGTAAGCCAACAAACTTATTATCTTAGTAGTAGATGCTAGAACCCTACAGAGAGTTTCATGTTAATTACTGATGACTCACTGGGACAGCTGTGGCTCATTACAGTCAACATTGAATGTAAAGGAATAGCAGGAATAATATTCTCCTAGAATCCCCAGTGGTCTGGGGATAGGTACTGAGGGAATGAATTACGCAAGCTAGTATTGAAACCAAGGGAAAAGGCTTGGGCTAAAAGTCCTGCCTGGCAATACTTGGCTTTACTTCGTTTTGCTGCTTGTCAGAACCAAGAACAGTGATAATGAGCACTGGGTTTCTTCAGGGATGAGAAGGAGCACTGCTTTTCAGAAAGCAACAGCAAGGAGTATGAAAGTATGTAACTATAAGCAAACATCTGAAAGGAATGCTGGCACTACCTAGACAGTATGGCTGAACCTGGCTTCATCATAGCATAGATTTGGGCTCAGCCCAGTCTGTTATTGTGGTCAGGTGAAGGTTCTAGCTGGAAAACAACTCATCTCAAACTCATTTGTTGACAGAAGCCAGCTGTAATTAGTATTTTCCAGTAAAGTCATGTGCTTTTCTGAGTTAATAAACATACTTAGTTCTCCTAATAGTCTCTGTGGAATTGCTTGGTTTTAGAAACTGGCAACTAAAACACTACAGTTTACCTTAAATCATTTGTACTGCAAAGTAGCATGTAGTAGTCTCAGCTACTAGTTGATGATTACTGTCCAGATAAAGAAAAAAATCTAATCTTTAATCTATTTGATATACACCTTTTTTATTTTTCTGTGTATATGTTTTCCCTCTGTGGCCTCTGCCGGACCCTACAGTATCTAATTTATGAAAAAAAAACAAATCTCAATAAATGTTTTTTAAAGGCTAAATCTAAAGCATTTTTCGTTGTACCTTCCTTCAGTAAAGCAATACAGCATGAAATAAATGCTCTTATATCTTCTAAGAATGTTTTTATTCCAACACGGTTTGACTTGTGGATTACCTTGAAAATAAAAACCAGTCATGTTAGACTAAGCTTCATTGTTTGATCAGAAATTTACAAAAATCTGAGCATTATAAATACATTATGAACTGGACATCCTTAACAAATAGATCTGGAAAGCATACTACGAAAACAAATAAAAAAGCCTAGAAAAATAGTTTAGAATGTAGATCTGGTTTCCTCTCCTTTTTTCCCTAC
>NW_010389000.1:44850-73963 GCF_000710305.1 Buceros rhinoceros silvestris | reverse complement strand
ACACCATTTAAGTGTGCTACATAAAAAGAACCATTTTCTGAAATTAGAATAGACTAGTTCCAGTAGGAAGGAACAGTCCTACAACAATCATCCAGTCCAACTAAAAGTTAAATCATGTTATTAATGCTAAAGCATGCCTCTTAAACAGACAGGCATGGAACACCAACCACCTCTCTAGGAAGCCTGTTCCATTGTTTGACTACCCTTTTGATAAATAAATGCTTCCTAATATCCAATCTAAACCTCCCCCAGCGCAGCTTTGACCGATTCCCACGTGTCATGTCACTGGACACCAGGGAGAAAAGTTCAGCACCTCCTCCAGTTCCCCTCCCCAGGAGCCTGAGAGCAATGAGGTCACCCTTCAGCCTCCTTTTCTCCTAAGAACAGACATTAGGGAATGATCCAGCAAAGCAAAATATTGCGTGATCTACTACATTTTATGTGTAATAGTACTTTTTTCGTGGTAGATTAGTTAGGGCAGTTACAAAGGAAAATCATCTTTATGTTAGTCTTTGCTCTGAAGTTTTCATTTTCAGTTTTCTAAACCTATTGGGTAAAAAACCCAATTATTTTTTACAGTATTCTCCATTGGTAGTTCACATGGTATTTTACTATAAGCCAGGAAATCGCCATGGAGTGATATTTCTCCTCCATCATGCTCTGCTGTTTTATTTTTGTAGCCCTGCAAGGCTAATAAGCTGCATGATATATTATCATCACAAGGTGATGATAATACTCACATAAGTGTTTTGCTATTTTTTATCCTTGAAGTCAAATAATTTCCTTTCCCATTAGTATAACCAACAATTTACTACAAACTCTTTATAGAACAAGTTTAGAACAGCCCAAAGGATTTCCAAACCTACACATCTAACAAATGTAACTGGAAATTAAAAATAGGTTGTTTTTCCAGATAAGAAAGATATATTATAAATTAATTGGATTACCCCTTCATTTTTTAAACACAATATTAATTAAAGAAAAGCTTTATAAATATTTTAAAAGTAATTACTCTACAAAAAGTTAATTCCAAAAATTATATAATATGTCAAAAGAGTAATCCACATTACCAGTGAAATACTGTAAGAGAGGAAAAAAAGAAAAGATTGGAAATTCTGAAGACTTCAAAAGTATGCATACCCAAGAAAGCTAAGATTATTTTTAAAAGTACAGTTCATTATTATTGCCTGTAATATCAAAGAGGAATAATCTGTTTCATACATAGAATTCAGATGAATTATTTAAATCAGGTTTGACTAAAACAAAATTTCTGTAACTTTTTAGAGAAAAACAATCAAACAAACAAACTTCACTTTTAAAATGCTGATTTCTCCTAAGAATGTAGATTTCTTGTAAGGAAAGGGGTTTTTTCTTTTTTCTTTTTTTTTTTTCAATTTATTTTATTTTCATTCTTTTGACTGCCTCTACTGAAGGATTAAAAAATACCACTAGGAAAGTAAATGTGTATGTTCTTCTGGAATCAGAGTCCTGTCTACTACTCAAGGAAAACAAATTATTCAAATTCAGCAGAATAGACAGAACAGAAAAAAATTAACATTGCATTGTACACCAATCTATATGCTTGAAATAATTAAAATCCATTTTCTTTTAAAACTGCATAATGAAGCATTTAATGCAAATTTTTTTCTTCATTAGATTATGAATATTCTTAACTAGCTAAACTTAACCTTTAATTGAATGTAACATAAATAATTTAAAATACTAGTTTATGACACTTTAAAATGTAGAAAAAACATTAAGTATAATCCCAGTATAAATATAAAACACCCTTTTTCATTCTCTCAAGCTAAAAATAAAATCTCATTTATTATAATTAATGCTGGAAAGTTACCTTTGTTGAAGTCATTTTCACATTAGTGGTTACGCTGTTGTCATATAATTTTCTGCTGCAAGGGTTTTTTTATTTCTTATGACAAATATTAAAATAAAAAAGCTACAGCTATGCTGGCTAATATGTTTCTGGAAGGTATGCAGAGGACACAGGATCTTTAGACATATTAAAAACCCAAAATGAAATATAAATCTGTTTTTCTGAAGTATTAAGAGGCATCTTTACTAATGCTCATCTTCATTAATGGCATTGTTTCTTCCTTTGAACTCCAATACTAGCAGAGAACAGACTATCACTTTTATCAGAAAGCTTCAAAAAACATTTTTTAAACACTGACAAGATGATTTAACATTATCTTAATTACAGTGCTAGCTATTTCTTCATTATTAAAAGGGTAATTACTCCTTAAGCCTGTTAAAACATTCAGCAAAATAACTTGCATTATATTACTAGCAATAGTATACCTATATATTATGCTAAAAGTAAGTTATTTTTCAACACATTATTTTTTCTTAACACCTAACATACAAACACTTCTTCAAATTCTCCTGAAAATCACTTCATTGCATGAAAGTTCAATGTTAAGAAATAAAAGGCTTTTCTGGAATGCTGATGGAGTGGTGGAAACTTTGTGTACATTTTCCCCACCATCACCCTGCCTCAGTTACTGGATATAGAATCATAGAATCAGGATAGTTTTGGTTGTAAGAGACTTTCAAGATCAACCCAGCACTGCCTATTCACCACCAAACAATGTCCCTCAGCAGCACATCTACGTCTTTTAAATATCTCCAGGGATGATGATGCCTGTACCAATAAAGACCCTCTTGGGGGAACAATAAACAACAGCAAGGCTTGGAAAGGAGCAAAGCAACCACGTCTGAATTAAGTCTTGCCAATTCACTGCTAAAATCAGTAGGATGTGCATATAGAGTGTAGTTTATCTAATACAGTTTTCTCATCTCTGAGGGAAAATATTTGTTTAGGAAAGGATGCATTTGGCCATACCAAGCCATTATAGCTCCTTTTTCTTCAGTTTTAATATTTAATTTCCTTTGTTAGCAATTAGGTGCTTGGAAAACACCATGAACACAGAGATTCTTTGGATAGTCAGTGTAAAGGCTGAGTTTAATCAAATTAAAACTTGGAAGTAATATACTCGAAGGTTGCAATCAGCAGCTTTCCCTTTGAAAAGCTCACTGAAGTTTATGAAAAACTTCTTACTAATTTTATGAAATGGATTTTGTGTATCTTCTAAACAACAGTTTTCTTCATTGTCTCACGCTGACTATGGCAGAGCTGAAGGCAGAACCTGGACTTTCCAGCTCCCACTATCTATTCCCATTCATGTTGTGAAATTAACTCTTAAGTCAGACTCAAATATGGAAGCAGCTTGTTTCTTGCTGATGCAGCGTGATGCAAAGATTAGTTTTTGGTTACCTGAGTTGCTGATTGATCACTGATTAATGGTTTGCATACCATTTGAAAGAAGGTACAATTTCATTTACTTGTAAATAATTTTCCTACTTTTAATTTTTTTAAAGCCTATTATTTCAGAGAGAAGCCTTAAAAGCATTTCTGTTTTCATTCTCTCATTTCCGCAAAGGAAGAGTCTTTGCAAGACAGTTCTGCTAATGTGAAAAAAACCCAGTACTCTCTACTTAATTGTAGTAGTAATTACAGAGATTTCAAAGGTTGTCCAAGTTTAGATCTCAGAGATTAGAAAATATACTAAAACTTTCATAAAACTCTTTCTTGCTAGAAAGCTGAGGAAACCCAAACTAAGTAGTTCTCTCTCTGCATTCCTTTAAAAGAATTTTTAAAGTATCTTAATATTCGTCTTTCTTTTCAGGTAGTATCCCAGTGATCAGAGCCTTGAAAGGCACAGACATTGCATATTTTGCCAGATTTTCCATGACCCAAAGCACAATTATTTGTAATAAGGTCAGCATCGTTTTACCTACTGCTATAAGAGAAAAAGCCACGTTATTTCAGAACTGTCTATATACATAGTTGAGTGATGGAATTAAAAAATGTAAACATTATTTTGCAATAGACACATGACATTATTCTACAGCAAGAAAATTTCTAATTGTCTTTATTAATCACTTAATGAACTACAGATTTTTCTTCTATGCTTCCCAGAGTGACTTGTGGCACATTCAGAAGTGCCAGCTTGCATAATTCCGTTGTTTTTGCTGAAGTCACATCTCTGGGAGTTATTAGAAACACACACACACATAAAATCTATCCTTCAAGCATTAGCAATGAAGCACAGAAATATGGAAAATAAATATGAAAATGTATGAAGGTACACTAAACCTATCACAAAGTTGTATATGTTTATATGTTGGTTTGAGGCCAATCTACTGTCTATTTGCTTTTCTTATTGGGGTTTTTCATGACTTCTGACATTAATATTCTGCTATATATGTGAGCAGCCCAAGACTTGTGGGATTTAGACAATGTGTTCTAGAATACGGTTAGTATTTTGTCCAGTGTCTGTAATCAAATAAGCATAAAAGGTAACAGGTTTAGATATTTCCTACAATTCTACGTCCCTACTGACAGAATTAATTACAATCTAGTCATCTGCAACCCATAAATAACGGCTTGCCTGGTTGAACAGATTCTACTTGCAGTGTTTGTTAGTATAAAGCCTTAGCTATGTGAAGACCAGTTGCAAAATAAAGGGCCTTAACGATGGAGCTATATTTAGCTGTTTCTAATGGTTGCAATTCCCTTCTTTACACAGTTGCTGTAGTAGTGTGTATGAAGTTTTAATCTATCTCCTTATAGTTGAATCTCAGTATTTGCTCAAATACTTTATCTCTTGTGCAGATTATAGTTCCCGTGAAAAAAGAATTGACTACTGTATCATTGTGTTAAGGAAATTTTAGTCCTGTGTACAATACGGAAAGGAAAGAATAACTCAGATTTAGACTCGCTAAGTGAGTTTATGGTTTAATTGTTGTAAGTGAACATTCCCTCTGGGATGAGTAGTGAAAGAGATGATGCAGGCAATTCTCAGAAAACTCTCTCAGTGCTCAAGGCATTGGAAATTTTGAGACCAGATTATGAGGCATACCATGGGGATTCTCCTCTATTCAAGAATATGTCAGTGTACACAGCAAAAACATTTTAAAAGACACTTTTAACAGGTTTTCTTTGTGTTTGCATGTTCTCTCAAGGCCTATTTGGAAACTACATTGTATATATTTTTATGTATGTAAATATATAATTGTATTAAATATATAATTGTACTAAAACAGTATCATTTATCAAAGAGATAGTCAAAGCACTAGGATGTTTTCAAGAGAAGCCTGTGAGAGAAAATAGTGAACCAATATGATAAAATTTAGGAAAAAAAGCTCCTTTCTGCAGGAGAGCAAAATTGGTTAAAATCTTGAAACTGGAAAATTCTGTTCATTCCATTCTGATTTCCACCTTTCTTGGCAGAGAACAACTGAATTTTTTTTCAGCTAATAGAATGCAATCTCTCCTGAGTTTCGCTATTATAAAGTACCATTACTTTTCAGGAGACAAGAGACAGAATTTTTTAATTGTAGTAGCATTAAAAACCCTCTTTATACTGGGGTGGTCTGAACCTGAGGGAGTGCCTTCACTTAGGAACGTTTAAATCTAGGGTACTACAAGTTCTGGGAAATATAAGAACCAATCTTGCTTTGAAGCTTATGCCTGGAATAGTCTCCTTCACTACTATCCTCTTTAGTAAAACATTTTAATCCACTGTTAAAATTCAGTCCTAGGTGGATTTTCTATTCTCACATAAACCTAGTGTTGATGGGAAGTGCCAGGTTGTGAGTAGAGAGAACAGTCTGTTTGCAATAGAAAGCCAGCTGAGACAGTAGCATTTGGCAGCTATTGCCATTCAAAGATTAATGGACTTTGCTTGTATCAGATCCTTTTTCCTTAGTTGTTCTTAACCATCCTCTTTCCTCAGCTGACAGTCTCAACCAGCATGTCAGTTAGTGCTTTGGGGGGCATAAACATGTCTCCAACAGGTAATATTCTCCAAGTTCTAACTTGTTTTACACAAGCCACTTAACTGCCACCTTAGAGTAACGACTTTCTATCACTACTGACCTGGACTTGATTCATTTTTTTCAATATTTATCTTTACAGTGATAAACAAATTTGTCTTGTCAGTACAGTTTGTTTACTTAGGCCCTTCTGAAAAAGCACCTTCTTAAAATCAGTTACACGTGGCAGAAAAAACAACAGTGCCAGATAGAGAAGAACTGTGATAGAGAATATATTTTAGTTTTATAACTTCCTTAAGTTACTCAGTTAATATAGCATTTATAAAGAAACTTCAGGGTAAGGTCTTCTTGTTTTGGGAAAGTTTTTTCGCTTAAAATTCATAGCATGAGCAATAACATGTGAGACTCTACCTGGTAAAAGCTAAAGGCAATTGTTTCTTTTTGAAGAGAAAAGCAAGAGAAAAATATTCACTTATTTGAACCTTTGGGGGCATCTTGGTTTTTTCTCTGTTCTCCCAATACTGTCTGAGATTAGATTTTACTGTCCCTCAAGTTTCCACGTCCATGCTCCTGGCAAGGAAGCTATGCCTCTAAGGAACATTCTTTCTTTTTTAGAAATGGTGCACTGTGGCAGTATAGAGCCTGTCCTCTGTATTTCATTTATAAAATCTAGTATGTTCTTCTCTGACTTTCAGGCTACTTTGCTTCATCAGGGTCGGTCCATGAGCAAGCTTCTTATTGTTATTTCCCAAAGTTTAATTCTGTAGATACATCCTTTTCTAGTATAGGTGGAAACAAAGGGTGGGAAAAATCAAGTCTACTCAATACCCTTTGCACATTCTTGTTGAGTTCCTCAGATAAAAAAAGATATTTTGGTACATACTAAATTTTCATACTTTTTGTTCCTATTACCCTTTCCCCCCGACACTTGGTGTCATCCAGGTAGAAAACTATGAGCAAAATAGTCTCTCTCAAAAAAAAAAAGCAAAAAAACAAACAAAAAACCCCCCAAAACCAAACCAAACCAAAACAAAAAACAACCCCAAAAACCCCAATAATATATGGTGTCAAAATTATTAAATTCTGTTTTCTTTCAGGGTTCCTCAGGCCTATGCTAATTGCTAAGATCTAAGAGAGCTGGCCAGAGTGTGCTAAAAGCGGAACCAAATCCCATGCTGTTTCTTTCCTCTGCCAGTTCATTGTACTTCAGTACACCAACATGTTGGAAACAGGATCTCAGGAAGGGTGTGAGTCATACGTGCAGGTTCCGTATGACTTGAGAGGCACAATGTGCAGGTTCATTGCATATTGTCAAATGGATCAATCATCATTTTTCTAGTGCTCCAGGACAGCTTAAATATTTTCTTATATGCTTTACATGTCATTATGGTATTTCCTTAATCGTGCTATTACAAACTTCCAGTAAGTATAAAAACTTTTGGTATACATTTTAACTATCTTTGCCCATTTTTTTCCCCCAAAAAATATTTTAACTGAATAATTAAACTGCATTATATACATTTTCTTAATCATGCTATGGAGCATTGAATCAGACATCCTCATACATAACAAAAACACTTAGATTTCTTGCATTTTAAAAATCAGCATATGTAATAATGTCACTCATGGTGACTCCTTTTTCGCATACTTAACTCCTCACCCTTCAAAACCACTAGAAACCTAGAAAACAACTGAAGTTAACTATTTTATTACTCTCTCATGTACTTGAACTTTGGCTGTGTACAAGACAGCTGAACCAAAAAAAATTCCAGAGCTGTTAAATCTATTGGCATATCACAATAATCCCTGTATTATTATTGCAGTACATAGCAGAATATGAAAAGAATGCTAGCATAAATTATGCAATTCTATAGCACCGTTAATGGAATTAAACACTGAAAGATATTAATAAAATAACATATGCTGCATACTTAAGTTTATTTCTCAAATATTCTGTTAAAATAAAAAAGTTTCTCTTTCCCACTTAAAGAACAGGAGTTTTTGCTATTAGCTAACACTAGAGGAAAGTAAAATTGCATCAGATCTCTTTGTCTTTCTCTTCGTAATAAGACCTTGCAATGTCAAATTCCACTGATTGATAAATGTTACTTTAACATCTCATGATAATGTAAATGTCATTGCACTGCCCCAAGAAGGGCAATATGAACTAATTGTGAGCAAAATAACCCCTCATAAATAAACAATCCTCAGTGCAGCTGAATCAGTTAAAAGATAGTAAGACAGCAGGGCAATATGTGATATGTTTTGGTTTCCTGAGGTTTAATTCAAAAAAATCTTTTCTCAATGTTTCCTCTGTGGACACTATTGTTCATTAAAGCACTATTACAATCTCTGAAAAAGACAGAACCGAGAATAAAGACAGGATCGAGAAAACAAATCTACCATAAAGCCACAGGAAAAAAAAATACTTTGGTGTTAGCTTGTCCTATGGCTTGTTCACATACAATTTTAGATATGATACACTTTGATTTTACCTCCCTTGTTGATGAAATAATGCAGATTGCTTAGTAAAAGCCCCTGCAGGGTTCTTTAGGGTTGATTTGTTCTTTAGATATAGCAAAAAACAGGTTAAGACAAGCAAGTTGGGAAAGCTGGTATGGCCATGTTTGTTCGGTTGCAAGAGAGCATGCAACCGTCAAAATAAATTAACTCTATCAATACTGTTCTTCCTTCACTGTCTTCACATTTTAGTTCTTCCATCACCCAAACAGAAATTTACACTGTTGTTTTAAATTATTTTATGTAGTAGAAGCAAGCACAGATTTGAATCATGTATCAAAAAAATACCTTTTTTATTATTATTTACTGAGAGATATGTTTGACATTTCCATAATTCTTGAAAGCAGTGTGAGAATGGACAGATCTTTTAAACATGAATGGATCAAACATTGATGCAAATTTATTTCTAATAGCATGTTCCATGTTAGCTGTGATTAGCTGTGATTGAAATTAGTTTTAATAGAATTTAATACTTCAGTTTAAAATAAAGAAACAAGAAACATCCTTATAAAAAGATTACTAAAACACATTTTATCACATAATAAATATTAATTCTGCTTTTGCTTTTATCTGTGCATAAAAATTATGTTGCACTCTGAAATAATTTTTTCATTAGTGAAGGGAGTTTTGTTGTTATTGTTGTGCCTTGCCTCCAAAAAAGTCAACCTCCTCTAGAATTTTATTTTGAACTATCATACTAATAAATTGATATAATTTTTAAAAAACCTAATATTTGTCTTATTCTAGCATATGCCACGATTATTTTCTTAGATATTTAACCATTTGACATTCACATTGAATAGCACACTGCTGATGAGGCAAAAAAAGCACATATAGGTGATACTATAATAATATTCAGAAATAGATAAATGTCTGGCTTTGAAATCGTCTGGTCATTAAAGAAATTGTTACTTTTCTCTGAAAAACAATTACTTCCTACCAAATAGCACTTTCAGAACTCCTTATGTCACATATTATACTAGAGCTTCTATTGTCTTTAAATACAATCTGTAGATTTTGACATATGTCGCGGTTTGAGAAGGGGGGCATTCCCCCGTACCGAGGCACGTGCAGGGAATGATTCCCATTTGTCCAGAACTCAAAACAAGGAAGTTTAGCCCAAACAGGGGCATCATACTAACCTGATGTTAATATTTGCTAAAATACATAAGAACTACACATACTTCCTTCCACTCCTTGTTTTTTAGACCTTATTTATTTCCATTTTCCTGTATAAATTACTTACTTTTCTCAGGAAATTAATTAATAATAGAATAAAGCACTTCCAGAGACAACAGCAAAAATTATTATGGGAACAAAGCAAAACATTCTCATTAGAAAATTCATATCCCTCAATCCCTATCCATCTAGCAAGTTTGTTTCTCCTTTGTCCAATCCAAGACTAATGGGACATACAATCACTTAAAAACCCTTATCAGGAAAAAGAGATATTAACAGTTGCGTGCACTCTGATGGAAACTGGACAGATTTGTGTATATAAATCCATAAATGTTATCAAATTCACTGTATATGACTCAGGCAATCTGAGTTAAAAACTGTTGATATATGAGAGAATGCTTGAATGACAAGTCAGCTTTTTTTTCCCCGCTATATTCTTTCCTGAGCACCCTATTTTGGCCACCACTTGATCTGTACGTTGGTTGGGTTTCCCGTATATGGGATTAGTTACTAGTTCTGCAGAAGGCTGGCATGCAGGAATACTGCCATGACCATAAACCTTTCTATATTTTGATTAGACTTGAAGAATTAAGTCATGTAGCCACTAGATAAGTAAGCTTGCTGTTCTAACTCCGAATTCACACATCAGCAGATTAAAAAAAAAAAAAAAATCTTCATGAAACTTTTTTGTGTTGCTTAGATAAGGTACAGGCTGAAAAAAAGAAAAACTGCAGTTTTGGATGTAAAAAGTGCAAGATCGAATCTTTTTACCTTTTTTTTAATATTCTATGTTTTATCACAGTGAACTTTGCATTTACAAAATCTTTATTACAAATTATATTATTTTTAAAAGAGACGGATGAGAACACTGTAAGAAGCGACTCTACTAAGAAGTGAAAATGCAACAACTTATGAAATGAGTGTAGTGTATATAACTCAAGCAATATCCATCTGTTCTGTATACTTGCACTCCACTTTTACTCAAAGTCTTAATATCAAGGGTTGTTAGCATTTAAATTTTTGCTTATGACATAGACAGACGTGCTATTTTAATGCACTTGAGATTTGAATTTGGTATTTTTAAGAATTTGAATTTGGTATTTTTAAGAACAAATGTTATCATTCCATTAGGTTCAACTGTGTGGCCCATTCGATATGCTTTTATCCCTTCAGTCCAAGTACACCATTTTGAAAACACACTTGGAATTTTGTTCTGAATAGCAATTTGTACTTGATATTTTTAAAAATGGACTCAAGGAAAAGATGCAGTTTCTTCTCATAATTTCATCAAGGTTTCTTTTGCGTATAAGAAAAACTACCCCAGCTTTTAAAACATCAAATCCAAAGCATCAAACTTTTATGAGAAAGACAAAAGCAGTAAGATTATGTATTTTATGAGGGCAATGTATAATAGAATATTGCCATTTGCTGTGATGAATATTAAATAAATAAATATATAGAGAGAACCGTAACTGGGAATCAGCAGTAGAGAACAAACTGTGTTTTCACTGAAAGGGAGAAGAAATACTACAAAGGATTCCTTTGGATCTTCATTATACTTGGAAATTAGAAGGGTCAGAAAGATCTAATGTTGTCCAGTAAACTAAATAAATTGCCATTAAATATAAATAGAGAGATGCAAAAATGTAACATACTGAAAGGGTTCCTCCTAACAGATGAAAAATAAATTTCTGTTGACTATCTGCATTAGGGTTTTTTTCCAGAAAGAGGCTGCCGTGGGTGCAAAGGTTGCTAAATATTCCGTTCATAAACCAGACATTTCTTCTTCCTTGAGTCTGTGAATTTTGGAATGTATTTTGTCATCCATCTACATTCAGTCTGCCAACAGTATCAAAGGGAGATCTGCAGTCTGCATCAGTGGGAGGCAGCATGAGCTAGCAGCTGGCACGGAGGATTTGGACAAAAGCCTAACTCCACTAAGTCAATAGCAAAACCCTCATCAACTTGATTGCAAATTGGAAGTTGGTGTCCAAATTACTACTTTTTGAAGGGAGGGCAGTGTTAGGATGACATTGGATATATTGCTTCACTTCCTCGTGACTAGTTCTCCGCTTCTGATTTTAGTATCTTCTTTCATATCCACTTCATTGAACTGATTCAAAATTCATAGGTGTGGTAGGTTATGTAAGTGCAACTCAATAGATCTCATGAGGGTTTGCAGTAAGAACTGACTCACCAAGATGTGTATGTGTGCACACCCACACACACATATAAAACCTGCCCTCACTGCTCCATCCTAGCAGATATAACTGCAGTAATGGTTCTTTAAGAATCCAAAGTCTTTCTCCATTTTCAAATTATTGATTGAAAACTGGTAGAATATAAATAAGAGACTTTATTTTTAAACAAAAGAAAGCTAAGTTTTAGTAAATGGTAATTTGAGTTGTCTGATATCATGATACTGCTTTTAAGAGTGGTGAACTATTATTGCTGAATGTATTTTATATTTAAGAGCAAAGATACTGAAATCAGGAGTGGAGGAAGCGATCTTGTAATACAGCTTTTTTTAAAAAAACCATATGCTATTCTTCATTATGGAACACAAAGGGAACTGGAACAAACACAATGAGAAAGCCATAAACAGCAGCAAGAGAAGTAACACTGCTATGCAGAAAACGAGGAAAATGCTAAATAACTTGTTAGCTTTGTTATCAATGTGTAGGGGTGGATTTCCAATACAGAAATATGCATTTCTTCTTTGATTCCAGAGGATCCAAGCATAAGTTCTCTGAGCAAACAAAATCCTGATCAAGCTGAAAACGTTTCACAGTGATACTCAGGTATACTTCTTGAACAGATAACATACAGAATTTGTTAGTATTCCTCTGGATGGTCTTAGAAAATGAAAAGATAAGGAGAGAGGACATAAACATTATTCTATTCTGGTGGCTTCAGTGAGTTATTTCTTCTCACAGTTGACCTGTATTTGGTCCTTTACTTTGCATTATGTATCTGAAGTACAATGTAAACTTAGAGTAGTAGATAACATACAAAACAAGCCTTAGTGCAATGACATCTAATGTATAACTTAAAATAATTGTTCGTCCTTCTGTAAGATGTTATTAAGCTAATAAAGTATAAATATATTAAAAATATATATCAGCACTAAGAATTTATAAGGCAATCAAAATACAGCTCCCTCATTTCTATTGTAAATATACATATATATATAACACTTCAAAATGCAAATAACTCTTAAAGAACAAATACATATAATTTTGAAACTTAAGGTATTACTGTGAAAAAAAAAGTTAGCAAACCACATATTCCTCTGCTGAGGAAACTCACAGACATATGGGGTAAGGTCATCAGAAGTTACCTGGTAAAAGATTAAAAAGGGAAAAAATACTGGAGGAGGAAAACAGCCAATGTTCCTCCCAGCCATGCTCATTGACTTACATAAGACTAACAGGAGTTCCTGCACAGTGTGTCTCCTGTCTTAGAAACTGTTTTATTTTGACTCTTACGAAATGTCTTTTTACAGATCTTATCAGAACACTCCATTCTCGAAAGAAACTGGCTCAAGACATAATCCATCACTGAATATGTATGTGTTCCAAAACATTACCTATATATGTTGCTAGATTTATAGAATCCAGAGTTCCTTGTGTGTCTAATTATAGGCTTGGATTTATCAGAAACAAGGATAAGAATAGTTATATATATGTATTATATAATAATGTGATATAATAAAGTGCAACACTTTCAGGCATTTTGGGTTCATACATGTAGGGTAACATTTAAGGAAAAGTGATGTAGCAGCACTGAAAGAAGAAACAAATTAAAAAAAAAAAAGAAAATACTGCATGTAAACACCACATTGAAGACGTTCCTGTCTCAAACTCTCAGATGGAGTACTTAAGTTAACATTTTTAGGACACATTTTTAGTTTTAAAAGCAAAATTATCCACATGCAGTTTTAGGACCTGAATTCAAGATAACAGAATATCTGAAAATAATGGGAGCTGCAAAACTACACTAATTTTATGGAATAAGTCTATTTTGCAATGTTTGTAACGAGGATGTTTAAGTCTTTGAGAATATTACTCAGTGTTATTTGCACTGCTAAAAGCTAAAGAGAAATGGATTCTCTGAACATGGATTGTGTAAATTTTTTCTATCATTTTATTAACACTTGGGTCCAGAGAACAGATTAATATTCTGTCTTACAAGTAAAAGTGAGAGAATGCTCTTAAAATTAATTACTTTTATTAATTGTCAAAATTCCTTCCACATTTTCAAGTCATCATCTCACATACCATGAACCCGTTTTCTATATTGACAGCGGAACTTTGAGACTTCAGGTCTAAATCTGAAATTGTCATAGAGAACGTAGCATATTATCAGATTCTATGAACTGAGATAATGCACTTCTTTTCCTTGCCTTTTAGTTCTTCATGTGTCAGCCAGAGTGCAATTCATCTACTGATTTCTTTGTGGGAGTCAAGTAACTGAATGACAAAAATTCTGAGCTCCTTTTCAATGTCTGCCCCTTACTTCCTCTGTGACTTCAGATGTGTCACTTAATCTTTCTTTATGCCATTTACCCCTGTACGAATGGAACCTGTAAACTGTTCCCTTATTTTCTTGCTTTCACAGAGATGACTGCTCTTCTTCCACCCTTACATATTTGATACTGAAACACGGGCTAACTTAAAATACTGTGCTGCAGACCAAAGATATGTTAATGTAGAAATACCTGAGGTGGCTTTAACACAGGTATCTTAGGTGTGGCAAACAGTCTAATTATGACTGCATAGAAACAAATCTCCAGGGAAGAACATGTGAGCCAAAATATATAGTACTGCAGTTTCACTGCTATAACTACTTTTGCTAAATTAAACAAAAATTAAATCTGATTAGCCACTACATATATAAATAAATAGTAAGTATAGAGAAATCTGAAAAAAAAAATATTTCTAAGAACGCTGCAAGAACCATGAGACCTGACAGAACTAGGTGTATCGACATGAAACAGAGCAATGAAAAGGTCCACTTACAGATAGTACGTGTAATTAATAACAGAGAAATTAATATGGAAAGGTTGTATTATCCATTTCTCAGATGTTGAGAATACATCTCCAGCTATCCTTACCCACTAGAGGAAATAGAAGTTCATGGAAAGAAAAAAATAACAGGTACATGATTAAAGATTGAAAAATCTAGCAATAAATACAGTTTAGAAGAAAGATAAATTATAAGAAAACATAATAATCCACAGTATTTTTAAAGTGAAATGGAATACTTTCATCCTCTTTCTCATAAAGAAAAAAGAAACAGTCACTAAAACTGTTAAATAAGAGAAAAAAGCAAATAAAAATAAAATAATTTTGATAAGCTTCAGAGGAATTTCCTGTTGAAATATATCCTTCAGGCCAATAACTTGAAGATGGTTAAGGGTTAAAAGTTGTGATAAATTAGATACTTTAAAAAAATTATTGATGTTATTGTTGTTATTATTATTATTGTTTGGAAAATAATAATTTAAGGCACATGATAACTGTTAACTCTTGGAGGACAGGTAATTTTAGAAGTATCTGTCACAGTGGGTTTTTTTAACTTTCTTCTGAGATATGTGTTATTAGGCATTGTCAAAAACAGGAGGTTGTGACTAAAAGACCAGGAAGCTCGTGGTAGAGTCTTTACTCTTGATATACAAATACAAACATAATAAAAATGTTCTCAAGAAAATTATCGTTCAATTTACAGACAGTGCCATTCTAACAGCACAATTGGAGAAGGCGGCTGCACATATGAGCAGAATTTCCTTGTAAGGAAACCTCCAAGGGCAGGGGATAAATTAACTCAGAAGTTACTTCTCGCTCTGCAAATTTTACTAATTAACGAGTTCTTTGCATACTGAATTTTCACAGTCAATCTGCTCAGATTTCTTTTCTTTTTCTTCTTTTTTTTTTTTTTTTTAATTTTCCTGCATCTGATACCACAGCTAATCATCAGAACAAAACTTCAATCTATATCTGACAGACATGTAGGCTGGTAGGTAATGTACAGCATATTCTAAGAAAACCAACCGTCTTACCCTTTTTTTTTTTTTCCCAGCATTTATCCTCTCCTAAGAAAATAGAGGCCCCTTACTGGCAAACAGAAAGCTGGATTTAATATTTACTTTGACTGTGAACTCAAACTTCTTACATTTACCTTAACTATAAAAATTACTTATTTTCCTTAGTCAACTTAGCTTGCAAAAAAAAAAAAAAAAACACCAAAACAGATGTATCAGAGGGTTTAGAGTACTGTGCTGAGAATTATTGTTTTAAACTTTAAAATGAAAGGAAGTCTTAAGCAATTGGATATAACTGCATTGTTTCACACCAAGCAAAATTGAATGGTAAATATTTGAAATAATAATGATTAATAACAAAGATAACTTCCAAAGTGCTATTTCCATGAAAAATCTCCATGAAAAACCAATATAAATTCTGATTAAAACCTAACCAAACTAAATACTGAAGATTACCTCGATTTCAATTAAATGTGACAAATGAACACTTGACAGATTTCAATTCCAATTCTATTTCTGTCAGAATGATCCATTAATATTGAAGATTACATTATCAGAATTTGAACAATAAAGCAGTGCTTAAAATAGTTAAAATACAAGTGGACTTAAGAATCAGATCACAGAAACTTCTCACACAAATGTCAGATATCACATATATGAGGGGATAAAAGTACATTCCATCCTGATCTGCCATTATTTATAGATTAATGTCAACAGAAAATTCTGAGGCAGATGACATGCTACATTTGGAATCTTGTTTTTAAAATGTGACAGCAAAATCCAGAAGTCTGTAAAGAGTAATTTTCATCACAATGTCACCCACCTTTTAAAGGCCTCAGTTCAAGGTTTTATAAAGGAGAAAGGATTCATGATTCCTATATGCAGGTCATGCCATGCAAATTTTTTCATTGTAATTTTGTTTTAATTCACTTATTCATGGAGTAATATATTTGTCTAGATCTATGTTCCTACCTATTCTATCTATACAATACTATTTTTGAAATGGAATACAACAAATTCATCCTGCCAAATATAAATTATCATCTTTCAAAAAATCAAAGTAATGCCTAAAATACTTTAATTATTATAAGGCAATGACAATTTTCACATCAACACAAAAACTTAAGTATTAAGTGGGCAATTTTCCAATGCTTTAATTTTAACAACACTCAGACATGTTTAATTTCCAATCACACTTCAGTAATTGTGGTGTTTTTCAAAGACTGGCTACTGAATTAAAAAAAAAAATATTACATTCTGTTAAGGCTCTAAAGTTTTCCCAATATGGTTCAGGCCTACACCATGTTAGCGTACATTCTGAACTCAGAATTTAATATTTAGCAATCTGCTGCACTGCTCTATGTCCGGGGGAATTAACTAATTGTTTAGTTTCATTATCTTGACCACAAAATCTTACTACAAAACAGGCAATAACATAATAATCCAAATTTAGGAACAAAGTCTAGAAACTTTTCTCTGACGTTTTTCTAGTAATACCAGTATCACTTTCTTCCATACCACACACCCAGAAAAATGAAATATAAAGAGATATATTCATATAAACAGCCAAGGAGAATGTGTAGACACGCACTTATACACATACATAACCTAATATATCTTCTTTTTAGATGGATAATACCATCTTCCTTTTGGGTCATTTAGTCATTTGATGTCAGGATATCATTATAAGCATATGTAGACTGCTGTAGCCATTCTTCAGCCGTACATGCTGGATTTAGCAATACCTTACCATGGAGAATAATATATTTTTATTGGGTCAACGTGTCTATCTCAGGAAAGACAAAAACCAAGGAAGAATAATCCAGTGCTGTAATCTCTGAAAAACTAAAACATGCACTTAGGCAAACTAAATCATTTATTCTGTAACAGAAAATGCATCACCCTTCTTGCATGTACCCACCAGTTCCAATTGGATTAACAAACCCATTGTTTCATTGGTTATCAAAAATCTATACACTTTGACATACAATATTTTATTTTATTGCTAACAGGCAAATGAAAAGACAATGAAGTCAGTATTTGACTTCATAAAATTTTAGATGACGGCCAGTAAGTGGAGAACAGTAAAACATTCAGGGTTTATGAAATACATTTCAAACTGAAAAGATTTTTTTAAATTCTGAATAGTTTTAGCTAGAGAGGAAAACACAGGCTGACATTTAAATTACCTTTATTTTGTCATATCTGGAGATTCAGCGTTTTCCCCTTCTACATAAATAGAACTTTGATTTAAATGAGATGTTCTAAAATAAAGTGTGAAGAAAAGGAAAGTAATATTGTTCTTTTCTAAATAATGAAGAATGGACTTGACACTCAGAGTTATTTGAAAACACTCTATATAACATTTTTTGGGAAAAGGGAATTCTTTAGAGTGGGGCTTTTAAATCCTACTTTCTTTTGCTGATGCTGTACATATTACGTTCTGGGAAATTTCCTAAATAGTAGTTGACCCAAAAGTGGAAGGAAAAAAGAATACATGTCCATTATGGTCTTTTATCTAAAATGAAAATTATGGAATTTAACTCAATTACAGTCTCCACAGCCTTCTATTGGTATTTTTTTCATGTTTTAACTGCTTCTGCAGTATAGTTTTTAAATCATGTAAAGAAAAGTGTTAGTTTTATTACTAGGGTTATATTCCATTATTTTGTATATCTGCATTTTAAAATAAAATAATTACAATTTTAGCTATTTAATATATTTATTTATGGTTTTGGACTGACCTTTTGAAAGTCTACTTAGTATCACTTGCTAGTGAGATTATGTGTGTGAATGTTGTGTTTGCCCCTACCATTTTCCATATGCTCTGCCTCACCAACACTGCCATCCGGCGTAGTCCTTTCGTAGTTGTCCTCTGGGAGTGGAAGGGCACCCAGTCTTGGCCCTGATGAACTCTTACTGCTTGGTGTTTCTGACTCCTCCAGACCGCTGTCATAGCAACTCTGCAATGACCCTTGATGTGGGTCCTGAGGCTGACTCACAACAGAAAACGTCACTCTACGAAATGGCTGCAAGAGAAAAGATTCTGAATGTCACTGAAAAGTTCGGTGTTTGAACAACTGATTCTCAAAACATGACTTAAGCAAATTAATATTTTAACATTTACCAATTTAACATTTTTGTCTAAATTAAGGCAAACAGCAAGTACCATCCTTGAAAGGCCTCTGGACAGAGTGTCTGTGAATTCTTACTGTAATACTGGAACCTTCCCACACTTTTACATAGCCTCCCTTCAAATGAGTGCATGAGCAAAGATAAAATGTCTTATAATTATTTATAAATTCTGTACAGTTCCTCTTTTACTCAATAGTAATAATTTGAACAGAGTTTATGTCAGACTGCATAAAGGTACTTGACAGTGGGTGCGTGCGTATGTGTAAGACTGTGTGGGTGGGTATAAGTGCTCACCTGTAAACTATATTGTGGATATTAACAACACAGCAGCACGCCCATAAGCCTTTTTGAAAATAGCTTCCTGAGGTTTTGAAAACTAGGTGACATGAGAGAGGAGAGAAAAAAAAAAAAGAAGGGGGTGGCGGTGGGAGGAAGGGCTCATTCTCTTAGCTCCTTTTTCATAAAATTCAGTGCCTGGAGACAGGGTGTGTTGCCAGCTGACTTAATAAAGCCTTTAAAGCACTGCAAGCACAGCTGACACCACATGTTTCCGCTGAGACTGTGCAAACATAGACTGTTAGAGATTTGTATTCATTCAAAATGACAGATATTACTGCTGCCCGGTAAGCCTACACTCTGAACCCTGGCACCAGTGAGTATTCCAGGAAGTGGGAAAGTTGATCTTTCACATTTCAGAGGACACTGAGGGCAAGCGAGATTTCCAGCAAGAAACCAGGGGATTCTCCTACAATTTGAACTACACTCAAGCAGTAATGATATATTTCAAATCTAGAAATCTAGAAAACCACAGAGAAATACCTGATGTTCTGGAAAGCACCTTCTAAACCAAACACCAATAGATCCATTTTATAAGACACTATGCAGACTTTCCAGTGTTAAATATGTGAGGTCTGAGAGTGCTGCCCACCTTTGGATTCAGATGTGTTACGAAGTCCTATGTTAGAACGAGATACAGACATACATCACCCCCACTGGCACCTCTGGTCACTATAGGGTGGAAATATGTATGCAGGCCAGAAGAGAGGAAACAGCAATTCCAACCACTTGCACAAGCCATAAAGAATAGAAGCGAACATTAGGATTACAAGTAGGGGAGTGGGTGGAGTTTCGGTTAGAACTTTTACAATTTTTTTTTTTTTTGAGGGTACAAAGTTTTGGAGGTGTAATGTTACAATGAGGTTAGAAAAGGTTAGACTACAAATGTAACATTAGGTCTTCCTGGCACAGGTAGATCACAAGTTTGTAGATGTGCATGTTGCTAGAAATATAAGAAAGTTCAGAGTCATGGTTTTATCATGGTGAGTTTTTGACCTTTTAAAGTTTCCTTCTACTCTTCAGCTGCAAAGTGCTTTTATACCAATTTAATTTAGAGTTTCATATCATATCAAATGCAAGGAGAATAGAGGAGCCAAACAAAAGAATGGAGAGCACAAATAATGCACATTTAAAGAGCATATTGAAATAGTCAAGAGTTGCTGCTCCTTTCACTCATGTAGAAATAGTAGAAACCATAGAGGAGGATTAGAACTGCTATATTAAGACCTTGTATCTACAATATACAGTTTGAATATCTTTTCCCCATAGATGCTCAGTAAGACCTTTCCCTTCCAGGAGTATTCAGAAGGAATCTATTTGCTGAACTGCACAGAAATTCTAAAAGCTTTCCTACTGATTCTCAATCATGCAGGAAGTATAAAGCCCTTTTTCAGTAGTATGTCATGAAAAACTTCTGCATCAATTGTATTGTATTTTCATATTTCAAATACAAATACAATACATTTACTTGTGTGTTGAGTTATTGGTAATTTAGACACACACTAATTTCCTCAGAGAAATGACTAAATAAATGTAAAGAAAGGTAAAGTGTCTTTATCCAAGCCGTGTTTTTAGATGTGAGCAAACAATTTCCTTTTTTTTTTTTTAATTTATGGAAGTACTGGTTTCCCTTTGTGTTCTTTCCATAGAAGGACTTTGTACTCTGTTGTAATTGCATCCTTGCAATTTTTTTGCTCTCCACCCCTGCCCACCACTTCTCTACTTGACTGTGGGGTGTAATTTCCCTCCACTGCCATTCCTAGTTTAAAGTTTTCCTCCCCAGGATGACCAGTCTGGTGGCAAAGATGCTGTTCCCAGCTTTGTCAGGTGGGTCTTGTCTCTTCCCAGATGACCTCAATCCTCTTAAAAGCTCAATCCTCCCAAAGGGTGTCCATTGGCCTAAAAGAAACCCCCCGTCCCACAGGACCTACCTACTCCTTCCCAAGCCTTTCACTGCTAGGACTGAGGAGACACCACGAAGTCCCACGTACCCTTCACCCTCTCTCCTTAGAGATGTGTAATCACCCTTGATACAGTCAACATTCTCAGAGTGCCACTGGTACCCATGTGGATGAGAAGCAGCTGATAATAGTTCAATGAGTTAATAAGCCTCAGAAGTCTCTGAAAAGTGTCCTGCATCTGAGCACCCAGCACACTGCACAACTCCTGAAACAGCAGGTCAGGTGAGCAGATAGGTCCTCCTCCCCCTTAGAAGAGGGTCTCTCACTCGCATGTTTCCTCAGGCAGAGTTTCCATCCTACTGTCTACTACCAAGGCACCAACCCTATTCCGCAGTTGCAAATCTGCAGGTGAGAGAGTTGTCTGCCCTGTGTTGGAAGACATCACAAGCCTGCAGTCTTCCCTTGGGAGTCTCTCTGGTGAGCATACCCTCTGATTGTTCCTCTTTCTGTGCAGTCAGGGGTTCAGGCTGAATGGATGGTATATCGGTATATGTATGGGTAAATGTATAAGTATATACGCTATACTAGTATGCTAAATAGTATTTAGTGAAAATAAATATATAGATTTGGAGTAGAAGAAATCTACTTCCAATTAAAATAGGAATATCCGTATACTAGATCTTCGTGGGAAACTGTATTTTGCTTCAAAGTAGGATCTAGTGGAAATTGTACAGCTTACCTTTGAAAAGATGTAGTAAAATACGTTGTGGAATCACACAGACAAGCAAGAATAATTTGCACATTCTCTCTCATATTAAATATTTAAGCATACTAGTAAGCATACTCAGTATGTCCTAGTAATATCATACATAACACATACATTTCAGGAAAAAAATGTAAAATTTACATGATATAAACAAGCAAAGGCCATCAGTTTCTATAGAGTTTAGTGAAGTTCCATTTTAAGGAGTTGCTTGTTATCAAATACTGATGATATTTAGTGGATGTATCAAAATGAGTCTTAAGCTTACACTTAAGTATGTGTCTTGACTAGAATTCAAGTTTATCACATCATAACTGATCTTACTTAGCTCACAAAAACTAGCTTTATAAACCCGTGTTTGGATCAGTACTTAAGCTATATTTGATGGACCAAAACTTCATGCAATGAGATCCTGTATTCTGTAACTACATGTCTATTACTATGAAGTTCTGGACCAATGATGTAAACTTTGTGAATCTTCCCAAATTTGGATTTACTTAGACCTTTTCTCATAGGCTATTCCTTAATATCATAGCATCTCTCAAGGAAGGAGTTAGCTGCTAGAGATACGGTAACAAGTTGAGAAAACATGCAAAATAAGTAATCAATTCTCATAATTTCCCACTGCTATGTTTGCCTGTAATCAAACTTCCCAGAGGAAACATTAAAACCTATGTTTGAAAGGCTTTATTGGCCTGATAGCAATATGATAATCTGAATAACTGTCAGGCTCCCAAGCAGATACGGTGTCCCGGGTTCAACATGGAGGAACCGGATGCTCTTCTGTTGTCTGGCTTTCTTCTTCCCAGAGAGCTGTGGTTCTCCCAAGTTTCCGGGAAGGAGGACACGCCTCTCCGGAATGAGCTCATAAAAGGGGGCGTGTTGGGAGATCCGACGCCATTTTGCCATCTTGCTTTCCCTCCTCTGCTCTATCAGCCCCCCTTCTCAAACTGCAACAACAGGCCACAGTTCAGCAATCACATTTTAAAAGATGCTGACAACCTTTGGGTACAGATTGCCTGTGAAGTTGTAAAAGTAATGCCCTATAACTCAGAGCTAAGCTCAATGAAATCTACCCTTAAAATATGAAGACCTTGCCACTTATTCAGGTTTATCCTTGGAAAAACACACCTGCAGGTCCGACCATGTATAACGTGAGAGTACAAAACTTAGAAACACACAGAGATCCTGCAGAATTCAGGGGCAGAATGCAAAGCTTATACATCATGGTTACCACAGAACTACATGATGGTTCTACTTACAAAGTATTCTAAAGACAACTTTGAGATAATGTCACCTTCTTCCTGGGGTTCTTCTGAAAGACTTTTAAGGTTTTATTCAACGATTGTGATGAATCAATTCCACCTACTTTTCCACCTGCCTGGGGTCAACTTGTGGCAAAAACATGCTGCACCAGAAACACTTGGCATCATGATCTAGTTGGTACTAGAACAGAGTGATGCGACTTCAAATGGAAATTAAAATAAATTATCAAGAAATTGGTCACCCTCACCTCCAGACTGGGAATATCGTGGAACAGATCCTCCTAGAAGGTATGCTAAGGCACTTGGAGGACAGGGAGGTCATTCAAGTCAGCCACCATGACTTCACTGAGGGTACATTTTGCCTGACCAACCTAGTCGCCTTTTGAGATGGAGTGATCCCATCAGTGGACAATAGAAGAGCAATGGATGTCATGTATATGGACTTCTGTAAGGCCTTTGACACAGTCCCCCACAACATCCTTCTCTCTGAATTGGAGAGCTATGGATTTAATGGGTGAACTGTTTGGTGGATAAAGAATTGGTTGGACAGTCTCATCCAGAAGGTAGCAGTCAATGGCTTGATGTCCAGATGGAGATGAGTGACAAGCGGTGTCCCTCAGGGGTCCATAGTAGGACCAATGCAATTTAATATCACAGAATCACGGAAGTTGTATACACTTTGAAAATTGAGGCTAGACTAATTATGATACCTATTTTTTACACCTAAAAAACCAAGTCATCTTAGTGATAAAGTTGCTGAAAACACAGAAATATGGCATTACTACAAAATGTCTCTGAAAAAAAAGCTATATGTGTGTGTATGTTACTGTTTATGTAACTCATATTACTCCTTTAATTGTTTAATTGTTAGTAAAAAGAACATTTGCATTAAGTGAGATTTAATCCCTATCAAGAAAGATATGAGCACTAGAATGCTGATACATAATAAATGCTATTTATGCATCAGTTGCTATGAATGCAAAAAACAAAAAAAAACCCTTCATAAACAAGAACTTCATTTAGATCCTAATCTGTAAAACAACAGAGATTTCAAAGAAAACTGTGCATTAATTAAATAGGAGGGAAGGACAATGCCTACCAGGATTAATATTTCCAAAGAGTTATTGGTAAAATGCTGGTTATCTCATATATTTATTGCAATCCCAGAAATAAGGATTTAAACTGCACTTTAACAAGGAGAAACAGACTATATTGTTAATTTTGTGTTTCCATTGATAAAATTACATCAGTAACATTTCACAGAAGAATGGACATGAGAAATTTCCAAGTGCTGACAAAATAAGGCATATATACCCATGAAGAGAGAGAAGGTTATGTTTAGCTTTATTGATTTTCTGTGCACAGCATTAATACAGCTCCATCTGCCAGCACTATGAATCAACGTGGTGTAGCTGCTTTCACCCAAATAAGCCCACTAGCTGTTCAATTTGTCCTTCCCAGCAAAACAGCAACCCTAAGCCTTTCCTTGCCCCTTGGTAGGCATGGTGCTTTCTAGATTCACATTTAGTAATAATGCAATAGGTCTGATAATATTCTCCCTCTGAAAACTGATATTATATTTTCTGATAACAGCATATGGAACTATTCCTAATTATATCTGATCATGGAAATAATCAGATCACAGAGAAAAGATACACATTTGCATTATACTACAAGGCTAAATGACCATTTCTTCCTTGTTTCAACCATATTTCATAAACCAGACTTTTCTCCCCCCTCACCAGCAGAAAAAAATCACTGCAATGCCAAAGACATATACTTCTTTCAGTCTTTTCTAACTGAACCCTATTAACTTATTCTGTGGTGCAATGTTTATCTTAGCTTGTATTAATTAACTCTTCCCTATCTAAGCTAGGAAGTAAAATCATATTGTACCTTCATTTCATGAAGAAGCAGACTGTGGATAGACTTAGTGAAAAACAATATATTCACATAGCTGCATGAGGCTTAATCATTACACTTTTTTTTCCATTATGAGAGAGATTTTCCTTTCATTTCCTAAGATTTTGAGTTTTTTGTCATACTTCCTGATGCTTCACATTGTTTATGGATTATATTCTTCCATGTTTTCTGTATAGCAGTTGTTATCAACTTTGCAAATACTGTCAGTTCAAATTCTGGTGCACTTGGACTGTAATGGTAGGGTGGAAGAGTGAATCTATTTTACATTTAATTGAGAGCTAGGGTTGCAACCATCAACCCTTTCTCAGCCAGTTACCTCACAATTGATTCTGGCTACAAATTGGATTCACTAAAGTGTAACAAGGAGTTGGCAAGTCTCTCTCTTAATTACTTAGCACTTGGATAAAAATATTAAGATTCTATTATGCCTTCCTGCTTCACAACACCTATATCTCAAAAGAATCAGGATTTTGAGAACTTTGAAACAGCTGTAAAACATAGTCCACACAGCAACTTAATATGTCAAGAAGCATTAAAAATTAGCCCAAACTAAGTACCAAGATAAAGGAGGCTATATTGTTCTAAAGGTTTCTGCTAATTCACGCAGCATTAACTTGGGTGTTACCCCAAACCCTGGAAGATCAGGAACTAAGATGCTTATTTTTCACTAACTCTCAAATGAGATGATTTCCCACTTTAACAACATATTACATCTTGTGCTATTTGCTAGTATTTAAGTGGGCCAAAGAGCCAAGTGATCTGGAGATCACTTAGCCCAAGCCTCTGGCTCTAAGTGGAGCACTTTTCCCAGGGCTGTAGTGAGTTGGGTTTTTAATATCTTCAAGAATGGAGGCTCCACAGCCTCTCTGAGCAATATGTTCCACTGTTTTGCCACTCTTATAGTAAAGAAGCTTTTTATTATGTTTGAATGGAATTTCTGTATTTCATTTTGTGCCAAAGAATAAAAAGCACCGGTGATGAGTCAAACCCAAATAATACTATAATTCCTGTTATCTTCAGAAAGTCAATCAATGTCAAGCTGCTTGTAAGACTAACACAGTGACTCTCAGATGTATAGGGTAGATCTGAAGAATAGGCAGAAGAGATACATCAACTCATCACAAATTCGAAGTGTTTCTTTAGCACTTGAATTTTGATAAAACATGTCATTATCCTTTTCTTTCTATTCATTCTTAATTGCTGGAAGCTAGTTGGAAGACAAACAAAATATTAATGAACAATTGCTATTCTGCATATTTTCAGCCCACACAACTCTTTCCTCCATTCAAATCACATATTTCTACTGTTCTAAATTCTATCATTGTGGTTAATACAAAATTGGCAGAAAATTGAATTAAACAGGCATCATTTTTCCATGGGAAGACTGAAACACCTGAGACAAGTACTACAACAGGAGAGGAGAAGAGAAACACATTGATAAGAATAATCAAATTTTTATTTCAAATTTAGAAAAAATAACAATTGCAATTTAAAATGGACTTGAATAAAATAAAAAAATATTCTGATATTACAGATCTGTAGTAGGCCAATCTGTGATTGGCCATGTATCAGGTCAGAATTCTACACACAAGAGAAAGATTGTCCATCAATATTGCCATTTATTTTGGTAGCATTTTTATTAATCTTAGTTGCAATAATGAGCTCCTGGTCATGAACCAGAAGTGTATTTCTGTGTGACTATGAAATACAAATCCACTAATATCTATTTTCTTAAGCCCAAGGCTACAGGTTAAAAATTGATATTCAGGGATAATATTTCATAATGCATTTTACATTATGGGCATCTTTACTGTAACATTCAAATGTACATTATTCCTTTTAATTTCAGTGCTTTTCTCAGATATCCTCTCCTGCCTGTTATTATCGAAATTTACCTTTCTGTATCACAGCAATAGCTTCTGAGCAGCCCAAAATCCTTTCCATTCACCTAGCTCTGTTCGTTAAGTAGATTCCTAATAACTCTTGTCTCTGTTACAAGCAAACAAACAAAAGGCATGCCTATTATTTCTGTGAATATCACCAGAGAAGACACCAATAAAATGAGGAACATCCCTTTCTCAAAGAAACAATACTCTTTTGTGATAGAACCCTCCTATCAAAATACAGCACACAAGTTTATTTAGAAAAAATGAACAGTATCTACAAGGCTTTCAAGTGAAGCCAATATTCCTCGCATTTCACAGGAGCTCATCTTGGTAGCTATTGAAAGAGGAGCATAAAGAAACCAAGAATAAATGAGAATCTGTAATAGAGATCATCAAAATAATTCCATTATACTCTTTTTCCCGCTCATAAAAATATACTTTTGTTGCCACTTTAGTATGCCATTGTTTGAGAATTACAAGGACTGAGCATATATGACCCTGAAGTGCTCTCTTATTTTTCTGCTACGAGAGAAATTGATAGAGAAGCATTTTGTCTTCCAAGAACAGTTATAATATGAACTAAGATTTTTATCATATTTCTGTCTATTTTCTTTTAAAAAGTTTGTTGTAAATCTTTAATGTAGATTAAGCAAAACTTCAGTGAATCTAGTATTTTTTTCCCTGAACTCATTGCATTGTACTCTACTCCAAATCTTTCTAATAACTGTCATTAAAATCCTCTGAATACTTATTTGTTTGACCAAAATCTATTATTACAGCACTGGAACAGTGTTCATTTGGCTAAGTGTCATTTCAGTATCTTATGCTATCACTACTTACACCTTCACAATGGCTAAAGTTCTTCACTTTCAAACTTTTCTGTGATCAGATCTTTCTCCTTTCTTGAAATATTTGGAGACTTTGTCTTTCCCGGAGGGATTTGTTTGGGTTTCTTTTTCTTCTGTTTCTCAACAGAGAATTCGCTTTGCAAAACTAGCCCAGGGATATTAGTTCAGAGAGTCTGTTATGTGTTAGCTCCTGCCTTTCAGCATGAGAAATTTTTATCTTTGTCTGTTTGCTACGCTATTTCATTCAAGCTTCTCATTGGCTCAAATATTATTCTTTGAAAATAAACAAACAAATCCCTCATTTCAATCCTACCAGCTCAATCACCCAAATATATGGGTTGAGATCCTCAGCAGCTTCTCTTGAAGCTGGAACATTATTAAAATGACTGAATGTGTTGAGAGGAAAAAGAATATAATCCTTCACCCTAGTTATCAGGCATTAAAAATCCCTCAAATGGGAGGTATATATTCATAAGCCTACTTCCAAAGTGATTTACACAAAACCACTCTCAGAGAAAGGCTGGAAAACAGAGAGACGGTCCACATCTATTTCTCGTAGGCTATAGAATGATGACCTTTTTTTTTGTCCATCCAAAATATGATGGGATAGAAACAATTAACCCAGTTAAGCAATAATCATATTATGAACATTTATCACTTGATGTTCTGACACAGCATTCTATTTCATATACATATATAAAATTTTTTTTAGAATTACATAATAGTTCACAATAGACATAAACTGTCATACTCTGCACAGCATTTTCGGTGAATTTACATCAATATTTTAGTTCCCATCAAGTGCGAATTATAGAAATCAATCTCCTTATCCTCCCCAATTATTGTACTTTGCTATCCTTGAAAGAACTGTCTTGAAGCAAATATATCAAACCATTTTTGGATTAAATTCAAATGAAAAATATTATCCAAAAACATGCCTAGATAGTTTGAACTAACAGGAGCTCAGTTCACGGGATCGTACTACAGCTGGTCCAAAGTAAATCTCCAGAAAACGCATATAGTATGAAAACTAGCCTCAGCACCCACTGTTTCACCATACAAATCAATTGCTTTTGTACCATTCTATCTGCTAATGTAGACATAGCCTTTTATAAAAATCGCTTTCTCTATGTTTTCTGTCCCTGCACAAAGAAAGGCTTGTGTCTTCAGCCGGGTCATTGCCAGAATACCGCTGAAATCGCAGATACAGATAACTAAAGATACAGATAGCTAAATCATATATGAACCTTTCAAAACATCAAGCTTCAGCATTAACAAAGCACTGTTGCACAAACAGGATCATTGCCAGAATACCGCTGAAATCGCAGATACAGATAACTAAAGATACAGATAGCTAAATCATATATGAACCTTTCAAAACATCAAGCTTCAGCATTAACAAAGCACTGTTGCACAAAAAGTAATGTCTTCTTCCACGTAATGAAAAATATTCCTGCT
>NW_010389000.1:40436-44750 GCF_000710305.1 Buceros rhinoceros silvestris | reverse complement strand
CTGCTGCTAAGATTAGATGAAACGTTTTGAATATATTGCTAATAGACCACAGTGTTCTATATGGAACTCATTAGATAAACAGGGGAAAAAACAACCATCAATAAAGATTTGAATTATTAATAACATACATTGCATCAAAGTGGAACTCTGGGTCTTAAGTCTCACCTTCTGATTGACTTTATCTGCTGTCATTGTTAAAAAGGTTAATTTTTAATACTATTGATAATATTTTCTTTTTAGCAGCTATTCACAAGAAAAGACTCTGGCCCAATATGAACAGTGACAGTCACAGCATCGAATTTTAGGAAAATTCAGCAATAACTCCTGAAAGAACAGCATCAAATTCTAAATGAATATGAAAATATAAAGCAGGTACTTCATGCCTAATAGGGCAGATATGCAAATACAGATATCCATGCACTTTGTGAGTGATTAACGATAAGAATTTTTGTACTGGTCAACAAGACTGTGACAATGATGAATTATTTTCCAAAATCCACTGTTGAAATGTTTTCCAAAATTAAGTAATAGACTCAATATTTTATATTATTCTTATGCATCATGTAGTCCTCAATGTTTGTTTACTGTTCATTTAAGTCATCCAAATTATTCTTTAAATTTAAATATCTTAAATTTAAAGGCATAGTAATTTTTAAAGAGTTGACACATTTTGTATAATTTGGACAATAAAAACCCAGGCATAAAATCTCAGATAGTCAACTACGCTTCTTTACGAGAAGGGGAAGGACAGAACTATAGAAATTTATCCCGTCTAGGAAGATATTTAACAGAATAAAAATACTCTTCACTAAATATTGAGGAATTTAAATTAGCTACATAATTTTTAGATCACTTGAGTTAGATAAAACAAATGCTATTCTTGGTGAACACTCTAGCTATCCAAGTTAGAATAATAATAAACATGCCACAGGGTCAATATACAAGGCACTGGAAGTGAAAATGGCTAATTTTATTCAGAAATTAAATATTTGAAAAGACATTGCAGATTTGATGGGAAAAAAAGAGGCATGAATGTACATTTGTTCTATTATTTCATTTTAATCAGGGTTACATACACTTTCATTGTGACAAATAGATTGTTGGAAGAAGTATATTTAAAAGAGGTAATTGAAGAGAAAACTGATAAAAAGGTAGTTACAGACAAAATAACTGATGAGATCCATCTCCAGAATTATGCTCCAAGGCTAATTATCTATACAGCCACCTTGTATAATTAAAACTCATGACTAAAATATGGGGGGTTTTGTTAGTTCGCTTGTTTTTTCACGTTTCATACTGAAAAACATTTAAAACTATAACACTGTTGTAAAAGTTAGAATATACTTTTTCTTCCATTGTAGGAAAACATTTGAAGTGCAGTGGTCCACAAAACAATACGGAATTTGATGGGTATTTTTAAAACGCTAATTTAAAGAAGACATATAGCTGCTAGTAAACCAATTGTTGCAAAAGTAACCCAAATACACGAATACATTAAAAAAAAAAAAACAACAAACAAGGATGCATAAATTAAAAACCTACTTGTATGTAGATATTGGTGCTCATTTCCTATTATGGCTATCTGCAAAATGGTGTCTGTTCCCTTAGGTTAAAAGCTGCTTTGTAATGGTCAGTGATATCATTTGAAGAAAATTTTTAAATGTAAGATCTGTTGAGATGCAAAACTATTACTTTACACAACTCAAAATGTCAGTAATTATCTGAGAATGTAGTTAACACAGTAAATGTCTAAATGCTTTAAATGTGCAACCTCATAAGAAGTGCTGGAATATTTAACTGTGGAATTGATTAAAACCATCAACTTGTTATACAATTATTACTGAATGAGAAAACATTATAATGTCATGGAAAAACGTGTTTGTTTGTGGCTTTTTTTTTCTTCAAAGGTCTAGTGGTGAATTTCTATGAAAACACATTTTCACTTGTTTTTTCTAATAAAAATAATCCTGGCATGTGTTTGTGATACATGCTCCAATCAATTAATATTAAAAGCATGACTTTTGAAGGAGGCAATGAGATGATTGGGTGGAAAACAACAGTGGGGACTCTGCTAACTTCTTGTATATCCCTACTTTTATTATTACAAGACTTGATTTCAACATGTACGGTTTGAGTTTCATTTTTTCAATCCAGATCAAAATCACTTTTAACTTTTACTTCAGAAATGGACCCAAAAATGAAAGATACTTGTTAATCATGTAAAATATTTTCATCGCATACTTAAAAAAATCATTAAAGAACTTCAGTATCTGAAAAAAATTATTAGGCAAAAAATACTGTAAAATATAAACAGAAAATTATGGCTTCTAATGAAGGTAGTTGAACACAGAGTGTCCACACTGGAAACTTTATAGTTCTATTTTCGTAAGTAGGATCTTACTATAGGTAGATTTTAATAGTCAAGCTAGTTGAAACATTCTGGAATCAGCATACAAAAAGAACAACAGCTTGATTAAAAATATGGTTACACATGTAACATTTCAACACCAATTTAACAAACTTGAAGTGTAAATCTGCAGGTGTGCTAGCCATCGATATGCAGCAATATGTTAAATATGGAAAAATAGTATCTCCTGTTGATGAATGTAGCATGCATTTCAGTGATGAGAACTACAGGTTGGTGCAAAGGTTCCCTCTTGAAAGATTCAGATCATTTGCTCCAGTTCCTTAAAAGATCTCTTCAGAACAGTTCAGCTGTGGCAAATATTCATGGATATTTCTTCAGACTGATTTTTTTTTGCTTGTGAGAAAGACACAGGATTTTTTGTTATCAGGAACATGTATTTGCTAGATGTCATGTTCCTTTAGTCTCTTTAAAGCATGCTGAAAAAAAAGGTAGTAGAAAGAAAAATACTCTAGGCTTAATAAATGGATAGTTTTGATTAAGCTTCACATAAATAAAAGAGACAACAAAAGATATATGATACATTTTGTTATGTGGCTGACGAAGGATGAGTTCAAATTACAGTTCACTAAGCCCTACATTTCCAGTAGTCACTGCATAGTCATCTCTGTCAATCACGTTTACAGATATTTTTTGATCATAAGAACATTATCAGCATTGTCCATGGATACACTGTTTGAGACTCAAAGTTCTAAAAAGGGTTCACAAACCGGAGTTCATGTTCTTTTACTCTGCAGCTACAGACCAGATTGGGTAACTTTCAAGGTCAAGAGGAGAAAACAGCCTGATGGATTTCCTGAAAGAAACCACAGGCTCACAGAAGTGTACTGTGTCTGAAAGATGATTAAAACTAGTCAGCATTGTCTTTTCAGACAGCCAAATTCATTCTTATTAAGCATCCTCTCAAATACTCATCTAAGAATATGTTTAATGCTGTGGCTGTAATTCAAGGCACTCATTCTGACGCTTGTTACCAGTTCCAAAGATGTTTTAAATATTAAGATGTTATTTAAAAAATGTGCCAAGGTGAAATGAATCTTCTTTTGTTCTACTGTTATGAGGTGTCGCATAGACAAATAACTTTGGTTTAACCCCTTCTCTTTTTCTCCAATACCAAAATACAGAAAGTATCAAAAGCAAAATGTGCCTTGGACAATAAATGTAATTTTATTCTTCCATTGTACAGTGTCATGCAGAACATAAAATTTGGTTTGGTGGCAATTAGCCATTGCACAAAAAGAATAACTTGATATTCTTTAGTCAAAACATAATTAAAATAAAATATGAGTGTTTTTAATTCTAAAACCTAGTTTTCAAAATATTATAATTCAGAAAGAAATTAGGAGCACATAATGAAAATATCATCAATATAGAAAATAATCGCATAATGAAAATATCAAAATTCTCCACCGGAAATAGCATGGCCATTTTCCATAGGGTAAGGCAGGCCTGCAGGTTCTGACGAACTCCACTGTTAGCCAGTACTGGGATTCTTACAGGAGATGGTAAGCTGTAAAATTCACCTGAGAAAGTGCAGCTCCCTCTTGGAATATAACAGAAATAGCCTTTCTAGCACAGGAATCTGGGTTGTTATCTCAACCTTGCTTTATATCTACACCACAAAATGTGGTGCTGTGTAAAATCACCCAAGCCAACACTAAATAATTGGCACTGAAAGGTTGTTTGTGAGCTTCTTATAGTGCTTTGCATCTCTGTCCATACATTGTAACTCAAATGTGTGCAATTTCCACTTTAAACTTTGGAGCTTTCACAATAAATTTCACTATTTATTCATCATTTACTTCATGTGAATGGATAAGAGTATAGAGATCAAATCTTCAGCTGATATAAATCAACATACTCTCGTCTGACCTTAGGCGTCTGTTCTT
>NW_010389000.1:2561-40353 GCF_000710305.1 Buceros rhinoceros silvestris | reverse complement strand
CCCTAGTTATACCCATGTTTTGCTTTTTCCAAACAAAGCAACATAATGGGCAACAATACTGTTGTGGATGCAGACAGTCTTGGATCTTGATTGGATGAGGGAGCATTCACTTCATAAAGCCAGCTGGCATTAGCAAGAACACTTTCTGATCAATGCCCTCTAAAAATAAAAAAATATCAATCTCATCAACAGCAGATCCTTACTGCAAAGTCCAGAATTCAATGTACCTCTCGCATTTGACTCCTTTTATTGCTGCCACTATGCCATCTGGCCAACAAAATTATTTAGCACTATATCAGTTTTATGTCTGTTACTTTCAAAGCACAAATATTTACATTTGAGGTTTGTCCAAAAATTCCCCTAGATAAGCAGTAGAAAAAGATGTTTCTTTTTTCAGTTTAGGATAAACAAAACAGAAAGTCTGGGCAGATGCAGGGGAAGAAACTTTGAGCATAACTTCCTTCCAAAAAAATAAATCAAGAACTTTAAAACGAAAAAGAAATTCAATACTTGCACTACTTAAAGGTAGATTTGAATAAATGGATTAAAATTCATTTTATGCTGATATCTTTATCTTGAGTGACATTGCTTTCTCAGATTGTTCCATATGATTATAGGTTAATAGATCAAAATGGGTGTAAAGCTGTAGTCTGTGTGCAATTGAATACACAGCTCTTATTCCAAACTGTGAATGGAACAAAGTTTAAAGGTAGTTAGATCAATTGACTTTTTTTATTTCATGCCTTCTAAGATGAAGCTGTACCTTTTTAAAGCATTATGTAAAAGGTAACAGAAAATGCAGGTTTTCTAGTTATAAAAAAATTAAGTGGTGTTCATGTAGTTATCTTTATTGCAGCACTCTTCAGATAGAAGGAAGGAAGTCAAAAGGGAAGGAAAAGGATGTTGGAAAGTCTGTGTTTAATTCCTGGTTTAACATGAATCTAATGTTTTGCTTTGGCAATGTCATTCACATGCTCCTGGATTCATAACCAAGACTATGCTTTACTTTCCTATAATGGTTACCTTGATCTTGTAGGTAGAATTTGCAGGTTTGTGGTAGAGACCGTTGGGAGCACAGATGGGAAAAAACGCACAAGATAATACAATAGTATTTCACAGAACTGAAGTTATTGTTGGGGACCACAACAACCCTAAGAATACAGAACACAGAGGATACTGCAGATTTCCATACTTATAATTTGCTATGTACCTTCTTGGATACTGGAATGAAAACATATGTAAATTTCTGGCCAGCAACACTACCATAAATATGCAAACATATCACAGACATGATCTTTCCAATACTGCATATCATTATGCAAATTATCTCTCCATTGTGTCCAAACTATAAGCCTCTGCAAATAAATAAGGCAAAAATAACTGAAGGTGAGGGGTACATCATTAGGACATCACAAACTTTGACTGTGTCAAGCCTTCAAGAATATATTCTGAGGCTACTCTGTCTCAGTGGAATTTATAATGGACATAAGTGCTATCAATAAAGCTCAACTTCACTGAACTATGAAAATAGCTAAGGCTAGAGTTGCTCTAGCTGCACAGTTAAGTTAATATTTCAGATTTTAATTTTAAGATCACGCCTGAGTTCATACTCTTTGGCACTGTCCTTTAATTTCATCATCTAAATTTGGCCCAATAGGCATCTAACAGCATGCCACAAGTAGACATTTTATGACACATATAAAAAAATACCTGGTAAGCCACAGGGAAAGAAAATGCATACAAGGAGAAATTATCTTTTTAGGTATGCAACTATCTGAAGTCTTTCTTATATAGATAAAAATGCTTATGTTTTTCCAGAAAATATCTTTTTCCTGAAACATTTTAAAGTACTTCTGTTTTTAAGAACGCATTTTCAGTAACATTGAGGTATTTAAATTAAAACTGAGATGAGCTGCAAATGGATTCTTCCGCAAATAGTTTGACACCAAAAGTGTCATTTCAGGGCAAAGAGATTTCAGGGCAAACCTAATTCAGGTTTTTGTGAAATAAATAAGGAAGGGATTTTGAAAGAATTTTAAGCATTATTTGGTTTAAAAATGATATAATTTTATTTTTTTCTTCCAGGATTTAGCTGTTTTTTAAGACAAATTTTTAAATACATGTTTTTGATACATATGTATGAAAGATAAATTCTTTCCAAAATTGCTTTGTTAATTCCATTTTTCCTCAGGTAAATTTATGTTTTGAAAAGAAAAATGTATCTTTCCAGATAAATTCAGCATTTTTTCTTTTGAATATTTTCCTTCTTCTTACTCATCTTAAGTGAAAAACTCTGTAGATTTTGAAAGATATCAGAACTATTAGATTTTCCTGATCCCTGCACACATGCAACCGATCTAATGAACTGAGATTTTCTGGATGAAAAACCCCTGTCTACTGAATCCTACAGAGAAAATCATCACAATTTAAAATATACACTCATATAACCTTTATGAAATTTCAGAAATCTGAACACATACCTTGACCATGAATGTATTTACAAAAAGAATAATTAATTTGTACAATCCTTTTTCTTACATTCCCTGTTCTCTTGCTTCCCATCTTTCTTTTATACGAAACCTTCTCTGTATGTCCTGTCTTTGGGTCAGCTGATGAGATAGTGCTAGAAGTTACAAAAGCCATAATCCAGGTGTGCCCCACTCCCAGATGGACAGATGACAGATGGGCATATCTGTCACAGAGGATCTAAGATTAGTTTGTAACTTAATATCAAGGACAAAAATAAGAGAAGGCTGAGTTCCATGAGCTTTTATATGCTTTTGCTTTCTCAAATAGGTCTGTGTTGTAAGTCATCACAGAATCACAGAATGGATGAAATTGGAAAGGAGCTCTGAAAGTCATCTTGTCCAATCTTTCTGGCTTGAGCAGGGTCACCTAGAACCTTTTTCCCAGTACCATACCCAGATAGCTTTTGAGTACTTCCAAGGATGGAGACTTCAGAGCATCTCTGGGCAACCTGTGCCAGTACTCAATCACCCTCACAGTAAGAGTGTTTCCTGGTGTTCAGAGAGAATGTCCTGCACTTTGGTTTGTGTCCATCACCTTTTGTCCTTTCAAGTGTGTCCCTGCTATCCTAGAACACAATAGGAGGAGTGCTGCCAGCAGATCAAGGGAGGTGATTCTTCCCCACTACTCAGCACTGGTGAGGCCACACCTGGAGTGCTGTGTCCAGTTCTGGGCTCTCCAGTACAAGTAATACAAAAGACAAAAGCATAAAAAGGACAGCAGGAAAAGAGTAAATCAGATGTCTGACTACTCATAAAAACAGAACTTGCCAAATATTGTTTTATAAACAAAACAGCTTATGCCTGTGTATATTTTGGACTGAAGTAAATCTCTTACGAGATCCATTGGAAAATATGAGGCAATATTAAAAATGCAAGCATATTGACATAAAAAGTGCTTAGTATGAACAAGCTCAGATATTTACAAGGAATAATGCAATGATACAGTGTGTTTTTAACTTGAGAAGCTCAGCATACTTCAGAAATGCAAATGCTTTTCACTATATAGCATTACTTTATAAATACATCATTACAGATTGCTTCATAAAGGAATAAACACAGGCTGAGAAAAGTAAAGTGATTTCCCCAACTATAGCATTCACATTTTTTCTCTCCAGAAAATCTGGGGACATTTGACCTGTTACATATGGGTGGTGTGCATTGGTCATTGACTTATGATAAATCTTATATTTAATGGCCATATGGAACTATTTCATATGTGAAGAATGCACTACCATGTAATAATTCACGAGTACAGAATAATTCAAGTAACTATATATGTGATATGCAATGTTTAATGTTGATATCCAGTAAGTTAAGATGCTAGGTAATGAAGTTAAAGCCATTGTTGATCAGATGGACAAATCAGGCTTTTTTCATGCTCATTTCACACTTCAGATCAAATAAGTCAATAACTGAAGAAAACTTTCAGTTAAGTTAAAGCCCTTACTGTGATTACTGTTAGTACAATACATGTTTATAAAGTCAAATAATATCTGAATATCATTCATGTAATGAAAATTATACTGGACTCTTTTAAAATTATTCTTCTCCAACTTTATCTTCTCAACCCTGCACATTTAACTAAAAAACAGATTCAGAGGGATAATATGCATTAGTAAGGGAATTACAATACCAAATGAGTACCAAAACTCAGGTTCAGCTCAAACCGCTAAGAACATTTTCCAGAATTGTCAGCGGATTGCCAAGAACATGACTCCCATGACTCTCTGGGAAATGATAACCAAACTGGCATTGCTAATTCCAAAGTTCATGACAGTACTGCACAAGATTTCTAATATAATGCTCAGGGATTGTGAACCCTGGAAAGACCCTTGAAAAACCTGGAAAGACCTGAAATCCCCTGCAAACTACAGAAAACATATGTAATCCAAAATGCAAAGACGAGAAAACACATTCTGCAAACAAAAGCAAGAAGGAGCATACTATACCAGCTGGTGTCCAAGGGAGTGCTCTCATGGCTAGCTCTGTACCGTTTATTTCAATAGTTTAGATAAGATATAACAAACAAATGGGGGGAAAAGTCTTAAGAGTTGTAATCTGAAAGAACAGTAACAAAAGAATCAAGTTTTAGAGATGATTAAGGAGGTTTTTGCTACTATTGCTTCTTATGGATTTTAGACTGAAAGAAATGTATCAAGTTCCTAAGGGAGCCAACTACTTAAACAGATTTGTCTGAGTCTGGATGGATGTAAGATTCCTCTGATGAGACAGATAGGATGGAATGCAACTTGTAAAATTAAAAATCTGCATGAAGTCTCTAGGAATGTTCATGCAGAGCACTGAAGCAAAGCGCCGTGTATTAATGGTTTTGTTTATACTTACCACATTATATGGCTTGATAATGTATCTTTAATACATAAATAAAACTCAATCTATTTATACAGTGTTGCCAATGACATGATAAATGGAGATATTTCAGTAAGTAGTTGATCCTGCCTACAATATATTTTGTAATACTTAAGATTTCTTTTGTATACACATATTTCCAAGTCAGAATGGGAGAAGCATGCAACTCAGAATATTATTCTAAATTTGAATTGTTAACTAAGACTAATGAACTCTACAGCTATTTTATTGGTTTATAAATACATCTATTTTGGATGCTCCTAAATTGATATTTCACAATCAAAAGCAGATTATAGATTTTTTTTTACTTAAGAAGAATTGCATTTGACAAGGAAGCAGCAGATTCAATCTCTTTCAGACTTGAGAAAAGGGTACTCTAGTGACACAAAATTGGTATTATGGGCACATACGTTAACAACACAGATGGTCATGTTTGCTGTCAACATACTGAAAAATGCTACAATGACATCTAATCACAGCAGAAAGATTTGTAGGAACTAGGCTCAGAAAACAGGTTATCATTCCAATGCTTTTCATAGTCCTGGAATATAGACTTATAAGTCACTTTTGTAATTCTAGACTTTTGTCAACTGTTTGATGTTTTTACCTGTTTACTCAGCACTAGTGGTCTTGGATAGCTTCCTTTTAAAGTTTATGGCCAACATTTATACTGTCCAGTCTTTCAGCATAAAGACAACTCTTGGCCATAGCTCTTGTGTAGTAAATAATTACCTGCACTTCAAGGATATCAAGATACTTGTCAATATCTCACTCTTCCATACAACAAGTTATAATTTTAGTCTGCACTATGACATTCTAATTTACAAGTAATTCAGAATATGAATGAGTACCAGTAAGCTCTGCTTGTTATTTGTAAATCACCATATCAAGTAAGCAAAAGCACAAGACATAAGAATCTTCAGAGCAGCAGAGGATATTTTAATTCACTTTAATTCATATGCCATAACAAGGGCATCACAGTGCATTGCATTCTACAGGCCAGCTGATAAATAGTCAAGATTCAGCTCAGACTGTGGTCTTTCACAGACGGTCAGTAACATCTCTTTTCCTGTTCAATTAGCAGCATCACTAGTTAAGATAAATATCAAAAATTACCCCTTTGTGATCCTAGATTAAGATCATTGACTGAAATGGGACATAGAGTTTCTGAAAGGGAATCTGGTATTCAGAGCAATTAAAATCAGAGGATGACTTCACAGAAGTTATGATGGTGTTACAAGGGCTTGCATGAGTGAGGTCAAAATCAGTCTCATAAATTGCAAAGAATCTCTACTATATTTGGCCTCCCATATCTACCAAGAACAGTGTGTTGAGTTTGTGACTGGTAGGGTTTTGGTGGCAGGGGAGGGGGCTACTGGCGTGGCTCCTGTAAGAAGCTCCCCTAGCTCTGATTCCGACCTCCTTCTAGCCAAGGCCAAGCAAACCAGTGCCTCTGCAATAACATATTTAAGACGGGAAAAAACAGTTGGGCAAGTTCCTTTGTTCTGGGATTCTTTTGTTTTGGAGAGGAGTGGAACTAGAGAGAGACAACCATGCTGACACAGAGGTCATTGAGGAAGAAGAAGAGGAGACACTCTGGAGCAGCCATTCCCCTCCAGCCCATGGTGAGATGGCAGGCTGAGCCTTTGTAGTCCTAAGAGATCAACGGTGGGGCAGAATCACATCTGCAGCCTGTGGAGGACCCCACATCAGAGGAGGGGACTGCAGCTGAAGAAGGCTGTGACTCTGAGGGAAACCTGTGCTGGAGCAGTCCATCACTGGGGTACTGTGATGGACATGGAAAAGGGATTCATGGTAGTTTGGAGAAGTTCATGGAGGACTGTCTCCCATGGGAGAGATGCTACAATGCCACAGAGGAAGACTGTGGGGAGTTTTTACCCTGAGGAGGAAGGAGCACCAGAAACAACATAGAACAGACTGGGACCCACATTCCGTGTCCTACTATGTCACTGGAGGAGAGGAGGTAGTGGATCTGGGCCCAGGAAGAAGTGGGAGGTGGGGTAAGATGTACTTAAGATGCTGTTGTGTTTATCACTGTTGTACTCTGATTCAACTGGTGAATTGTCGGTGGTTTTGTCTTAATTAAATTGATTTTGTTTCCCCAATCGAGTCTGTCTTTTGCTCGTGACCATAACTGGTGAGTGAGCGCTCCCTATGCTTTGTCTCAAACCTCGAGCCTTCTGTTGTATTTTCTCGTCCCCATCCCACCAGAGGGGTCTAAGAGTGAGCAACAGCCCGCAAGGCTGCTTTGTTCCCAGTTGGGTGGGCTTAAACCGTGACAGACTTCCTAATTTGTTCTGTTTTGTGTAAACACGGCAGTGCTAGGCTGAAAGGGTAGTTACAATAATTATTTTTAATTTAAGCAGCTCTCGAGACTCCGTGGGAAATTTAGGAGCTGTACAACCAGTTCTTACCAAAGGTATCAGAGAACGATCTAGAATGCAGAAGTGATGGATCAACTTCCATACATATTCTCAGGGAAGGAATGGCTAAAGGGGACTGATTTCCTCTGTAGGCTATAAATGACAAGGGCATTGTAACCAATAGTGGTTAGACTTGCACCTCAGAAGAGATTAAATACAAGCATATATTCAGGAGCTACAAAGACTTTGAACAACCACAGATGGCTATTAGAATTGAGATGCCATAGTACAGGTCATACTCAGCTTAACAACTACTGATTAATAATTAAATAAGATAATTAATATATAATAATGCAATCTTTACATTCTTGTTTACACAGAAACAGGTTAGAATAAAAAGAAACTTATTTCTGACTGCCAGCCTACGTGTGTTCAAGCCTCTTTAGCAGTTTTTCAAGTGAAAGGATTTATTGGGTGTTACATATATACCATTAGGGCTGCCTCAATGTGAAACTATAAAAGATGTTTTTAAAAAGGGAGAAGAAAAAACAAATTAGAAACTGAATTTTAAATTCCTCAAATACATTTGCAGGAGCAAACTGGTACATTACTTGCTCTTTCCAGATTGTTCTCTCTTCAATCCATTGTAAATTGGTAGTAAAATCTTGGCAGCAACATGCCTTGAGTCTCCTAACCTACTCTCCAACATCTGAGACAGAAATAGGAACACTTAAATTTGAAGTGAGCGAGCACAGTAACAGGTCTCTCTTGGGGGTGATGGGTCTCCAGTAAGTGAGCAAGTGAATGCCTCCTAGGGATTTAAGGGGCATGGTTAATTATTAACCTCAGCTGCTGCAATTCTCTGCTATTTAGAATGCATATTTTAAAATTCACAATGTCAGAAAACATCTGTATGTAGGTGGGTGTCTGAGTGGGCTCCCAAGGGGAGGGGAAGACAAACAGTGCTGAGAAATGCACGCATTTACTGAAGTACTCAGTGCTAGTCCTTAAGAAAAACTACCTCACCTTCAAAAATAAATAGCAGTGGAGGAGATGTTTTAAAAATATTTAGTGGAAAGAGTAGTCAATCATTGTTATCCAGAAATTATCTCTTTTTTGTCGTTGTTTTGGAGAAGAGTGAGTAAGAACAGCGCTAAGTTATTTGTTGCTATCTGCTGCAATTTTACAGGTTTTTTCCTGTGGGTTTTTTCATACCCAGTTCTATTTCCTTCTTCATGCACATTTTATGGTAACATTGATTTCTTGTACTATTCTGTGGAGAAATTAGCATGCACATTCTTTCCCAGAGCTGCAATAGGACATTTGTGGGTAAAGCAGAATCTAAAATATAACTGAAAGAGTAGCTAGCAGCACTGCACACAGGGTGCAAAGAGAGAGTCCTGGCATCCTTAAAGCTATTGGTCTTGAAACAGTTCAGAAGACTTACAAACGACTTGAAAAATTATGAAAGTAATTACATTTTTAATGTTCTTTATTAGAAACACTAAAAGCAGAAATGCAAATTAATGTAAAAATGCAAGATCTCTGTAACACATATATTGACCCAGTCCTAACTATAGCAGAGATTTGCATTGATTTGCATATCATGTTTTCCATTCAGAATAAATGTTCCATGGAAAACTCTGCCACGTTTTGTTTCAGATCAATTAAAGCATGCTGTTTGAATAAATGAAATGGCTCAGATACTTTTTAATTTTGTTTATAATATTAAAATGAAAATCTATTTCAATAGTAGCAATAATAATAAATCTCCCTTTTTCCCTGAAAAATTGAAAATACTAGCACACTTCTGTAAAATATCTTAAACTTGACAAATGACATTTCTAACAGAAAATTGTTCCATGTGGAAACTTCCTGAAACACTCCACTTGATATAATTTCTTTTTCATGCTACAGGTATGTTACCTGGCTACTGAAAGTAATTTTTACTGAATTTATGTCTATATACATATTAAATATGTAATTTTATTGAAAGTAATTTATTATTACAAAAGAATCCATCAGATTCGTTTGACACAAAGTGTCTCAAACACCTTGTACTTCCACACAGGCTTACAGGAAAACACGAGTAGGCGGGTGGGAACAGAAGCACTGTTCATAGCCATGTCTATCCAAAGACCTCCATTATTTCTCTTTCAGAGAACATAGCAGCTGAGGGTTCTTAAAAGGATTCATAATGTGATTCAGGTGCTATCATAGAAACAATTGTTAACTGTAAACCAAATTATTCTGCATGTTTAATACCTGAAAGATTGAGTAGTTGTCTGAGTTGAACACTGTAGGTGAGCAAAAATGCAGGATGGCAGTGATGATCTCGAGATTCTTTGGGCAAACAGAAGCTGTAATATGTTCTCCTGTATGTGGTATTGAACACAGAAACTGAGTCTAAGCATTAATATTTGTTAAAGGCTACATAATTATACTGGCAGGTTTCTGAACTCCAGTGAAGGAAGCCAGATATGTAGGAGACATGTACCAGCCAGCTGATAACTCAGAAACGTGCATCATTTTTAATACAAAATAGTTAGGAATTTTGTGTATCAGGCTTTAGAAAGAAAAAGATGGCGGAAAATCATAATGGCTAAGAGTTTTCTGCATAAAATAAAGTGCAGACTTGGACTTCTGTGATTAATTTTTTATCTACCATCATGTGGAGATTTAGCTTTTAAAAAAATTAGAGAATATAAAAGGACAGGTAAATTGATTGTTTCAAATGTAATTATAAAATCATGTTATGGATAAAATCTAGTTTCAGCATCATGCTGTCCTGGCAAAATATCATATATGTAAAATTTAGTCTTCGATGCCTCAAGCTCTTTTTTTTTTCTGCCACTGTCCCAGCATAACTTTGAAATTTTCCAGCAGATTTCTCTTTTTTTTCCTTTTTTCTTCTCTTTTCTTTTTCTTTTTTTTCCCTCCTTTTTTTTTTTTTTTTTTTTTTTTTTTTCTGGATTGAGTCATTTTAAAATTGAGGAAAAGAATGGAATGTTTTGAGAAAGATCCAAATGCCGTTTCTTGTCTCCTGGGAAAACCGTTTATCAACAGTAGGTTGATAACTTGGATAAATTGGAATAACTTGATAAATTGGAATAACAATTTAAGAAATATTCATCTCATTACAATAAGAGGAAACAGTATAAAATTGCACCAAGAGGTGACCTGCTGGAACGACTTTATAATAAGCTTTAATTGAACTAAGGAGCTATTCACCTATTTGAAACGCAGGATGAAATAAAATGTTTAAGTTTCAAGGCCTATGCAGACAGCCTAGACTTCAGGAAAAATCAAGAGCCCTCTTCCACTTCAAAAATCCTCGTTCTAGTAGAGCTCTTCCTGATTCACAAGAGAATCTAAGGGACTATATCGTCTGTTATGAATGTTTCTGTACTCATGCAATCAGGCTCTTAACGGCTGCAAGCAGGATCTATTCATGAACAAATATTAGAAGTTGTTCTTTGAGACAAATTTCATTGTTCATTATGCCCATAAAGACTAAAGTTTTTCTTTCTTTAAACCTTGATTATTACATCAAAACCAGAAGAAAAAACCAAGAAAAATACTATACAATCTTATTCTTCTGTGGGGATAAAACATCCAGACTGATTTCATGCCTAGAATAAACGGTTTGAAATCCAGAGTTAGTCCTGAAAAACATCAACAAACAAACAAAACCCTTAATTTCCAAGACTGAGGTGACTATTTGTGGTTCAATACACTGCTTGCTACAGAAATTTCTAGAGTGCTATTGATTCATCATCAGGGGAAGACTATTAGCGCTATCTCGTTTCAGTGACATCTATTCTAGAAACCATAGGTTGTGTCTCAAAAGGGAATGGAAATTTTCACTGAGCTGCACTAGCACACAATAATAGTTTTTTGGGGGGTTTTGGTTGATATTACTATTGTACCTTTGGTTATGGGCCTCAAGTTCTATGTCAATAAACTAAATACCAATGAGGAAACTTTGTCTTTCCCTGCTTAACATAGAGAATAAAAATACAGAGAGGATAAATACACTAAGTATCCTCTGTAGGATCAATAGGGACAAAGCGACATGTTGAATGAATACCACTGTAATTCTGGCTAGTCAGCTATTGCAATTTACTCTTCTGCTGACTCAGTGCTTCAGAGTGAAATACTGCAATCCCTCCCACACCTCTAGTGTTTGCCAAATCCCATTAGGAAATGTATAGTAATTAAGGTTAAATAACATCGTGCTATCCAACTCTGTCCAGAAGGTATTCTGGAATGTTTCTGAAGTCAACTAGAAAGGAAACCTCTCACACTAAAGATGCTTAATATCTCGGATGACGAGTAAGTGCTGGTCTCATCCCTACAGGAAAGTGAACCAGGAACTCAGGATGACTATGACACAGGCCAGGCAATGACTGCACCAGGAGGGAGCTGCACCACTGCACCTGAGCCAGGCAAGCAGAGCTGAGTGGTGACACCAACAGGTCCTTATCAGCAGCCAGTGAGCATCAGGCTACAGCAAGGTAATAAACCAGGTTCCAGTTCAACCCAGGAAATCAAACAATTCAGGAACAGCCAGGTCTGAGCTGAAATGGAGCTCCTGGGCCCATGTTTTGTTTCAGATCAATTAAAGCATGGTGTTCTAGTGCCTTGGATTTAGTGTTACCGATGATTTTACCCCTTTCATTGCATAAAACCTGTTTTTTCACAGATCTAATGTGAAAAAACAATCCCCTGTGCAAATTTTGAAATAGACCTACTCTAAATTTTCATTTCTTGAGAAAAAAGCAACTTTCAATGTATATATTAGGAAATGTATCTTTCCTAAATACAAAGGAACATTCTTTCAATTAAAAAAAAAATCAAAACAAAACATTGTTCTGCCTGCCACAAAGTTCCACCTGAAACAGGCAGCAATAAAACAAAAGAATTACTTCATGGGCAGTGCACAAGAGGTCTTCTGCTGTCTTGAAGTACAATGAGTGATAGCATTCTGACCACTGTTTAGCTTTACTCTGACTGTCATGGGCAGCAAAGGGTAACAGAAAAAGAATGATGTCATGAGTAGCCTGAAACTTCATACTCTGCACCACCCCAGCAAATACCACTATTTAAAAAAATCAATGTCTGCCACGAGTTGAATGTTCACTTATATGTTCTGCACAGACCTACTTAAAGGAGAGCAGGGTTTCTGAGTGCTTTGTTTTTCTGGACTGCTTATGGAACAACTTCAGTCACAGTCTACTCAGTATCTTGGCACCTGTATAAGCAACTGCCTACAGGGTGTCTGAAAACATATGGCTTTATCCCGTGACTCATCATGAACCTTAGGTGCTTGTTTATTAATCAACAATCACACACACCCTGCTGCATATTAGCATTTTCAAGGAAGCAAGAGAACCATTAGCATTCAGTGTTTCTTGGTTTGTATCTCTCATCCAAGTCAGAATTAACTAACACACCTGAGATTTAATTATGCTAAGCACCAGCCTATTTCCCTCTTTATGTAGTTCAGCTTTTCCCTGCAGTTCTAGGCGCTCAGGGACAGGTCTGAAAGAATTTCTACAAGTACTTTGGCAATATTGCCTATAAGTTTATATTCACATTTTTAAGTTCACATAGCAAATGACCTATTTTCTTCAGGAAACATCTCTGTGATTAAAGTAAATATTGGAGAAAAAAAAATGTATAAGACTAATGTTTAAAAAAGGCATTCCAGATAAATTTCTGAATTACACACACACACACACTTTCCACTATAATGGTGGAATGTAAATAACATTAATAAAAGATCAAAGCCTGATATCAAAAGTAAGGAACATTTCCTTTTTTAAGAGCCTTTTTTTAAAAAAAAAAAATAACTAAACTTTGTGGGTACAATGCTGACTTCACCTAGTTAGTTAGAACAGTTTCTCTACTTACTTTGATGGAAACAAAAATTATGAAAGCCCCATCATGTATACTTATCAATTTGCCTGATTTATAGACATAGATAATATAGATAGATATAGATAATATAGAAATACTCTCTTTTAAAAGAGAGATCTTGTCTCTGTAAAATGAATATTTGATGGCAATCATGCTGCAAGCAAGTTGTTCAATTGTTCTGATTCCACTCATTTGCTCCTGCTCCACTGTTATAGTCTTGCTGATATCATACCATTTGATATCACAGCTCTGCAGTTTAAGACATCCTTAACTTCAAATAGCTCCCGATAAAACAGCTAGTAAAAGCAGTCCAAAATGGTAATGAGAAAAAAGGATAAGAAAGGAGTTATGATGAGGGAGTTTAGTGATTTTTCAAGAACACCATTATTATATCTCTTGGGAATATACCTGTATCTCGATGGAGGTTTTTTTTTTTTTTTATATTCGTAGTTGATATCAAGAAATAACAGAATCAGTTTTGCAAAACAGAACCTAAAGGGGAAGAATAAATATATTTTTTCTTATAAAACAACGTACGCAGTGTAAGTTTTATGCTTACACTGAGGTAAAATTACATGTCATTGCTTTCAGATGCTGATTACCTGATTCATGTCTCACATTAATAATGCTGACACATTTTACTGATGACAAGGGCTGTCTGACAGATCACAACTTAGTGTAGACCTAATTTCTTAATATCTTCATTCTTTTAAATGAAAGACTTAGTATTTTCCTCCTTCTGATCTATGAAGAGCAAATAATAAATTACTTTCCCATTGCTTTATGTAGAAAAAGAGTAGGATTAGTCTCTAAAAGAGCATCTTTGCAGCTCACTTTGACAGATAACTAAGTTTACCAATATATTCCAAAGACTGTGACTAAATCTCATCTTATTTAGAGGAGTAAAAACAATTAAAAGGGTATTACTGTATAGTCCCACTTGATTTCTTTAAGGTGTGTTAACTGAAAGTGACAATTGAACAATCTCCTGGAAGGGTTTATTCTGCAGGTATTTCAGGTTATTGCAAAATTCAAGTTTTCATTCTTCAGAAATAAGATGTAGCTGTGAAAAACAGACGCACCCTACAGGTTAAGGTGAAAAAGTTTTAGTCAAATTTCTCTTTGTATTCACACAAGAAATTGGAATAAGAGAAAAACAACCAGTGCAAACAATGGTTTACACAGGAAAATAATTTGGTTTGAAGGACCAAGACTTTTCAAAAACCTTTAGAAACCACTATCAATTACAATATATTTTGATTTGTGTTGTATTTATGTTAAGATAGCTTGACTCAGTCAAAAGCATTTCATTATCCTGCAATACTGCTGCATAAGCACAGAAAGCAACCGAAATGCCTTATATTTAATCAGCATTTACTGAAAGGAAAAAAATGGCAGAAAGAATATCGGTCATGCCATTATTAAGTGTTTTATCATGAACCACAGAGAGGTGTAAATTGCATTTTTTATACAAAGGGGCCTTTGGAATATCAATACACTTGAAAAAAATTATGCTACTTAAAGCAACCCTATATGAAAACATGTCGTGAAAATTTGTACAGAATTTTTGCTTAAATATGTAACATTTTTATCATGAAATATTAAGCTGAAAATTCATGGATGATTTTCATTTACAGTTACTTTACCTTCATTAAGATTTTCTCTGAAGTAATACACTGAAGATATTGTTTACTATATACATTAAAATATTGTTTACTATATACCTTTTGAGTATATAATTCAAGGTGGTAAAACCGATATACTCCTCCAGAGACATATATATAGGCCACAATCTAGCATGATGACGTTAATTAGTTCTTTTTATTTCAATGTCTTTTGATATAAGTTTCCCATTCCAAGTTGGATTGGAAAACCGTTGATTCAGATTTTTCTTACAAAGTAATAACTGGGGGGAGGAGGGGGAAGTAGAAAGAGGTCAATCAAAACTTTTTGCTGAGATAGGTAATCAAAGTGAGTCATTGTAATATATGCTGTACCACTATCATTTCCACATTTCCTGAATCAAAAGTCATTTTGAAATCAAGCATTCAATTTTCATTTTCTAAGCTGAAAAGCGGGATATTTCATTATTCTCGAATGTATGTTGAAACAGAAGGTTTTTGAAGCAGACACAGAAACGGTTCTAGCTCAAACAAATCAGAATTTTCCCATTAAAAATATAATTAAAGTATTGTTATTTTAGATAAACACTCCCTATTTTATTTTGCCATAAAGATTAATTTGGTTTTTGGACTTTCCCTAGGAGTCTTGGTTTTGGCTTGATATCTGTCACTATTTACATTCACTTCAGAGCTTAATATTTCAGTATAAAATATCTGGGACTTTCACAGACAAGCTATATGGATCTCCAAACACCTTGAGTGTTGTAAGTTGTAAGGATATTTGGAGACTTAATGGGATGTAATGTGTGCTTTTGGTTTTGGTGACCACAACAGAACTTGGGTGCCAGCACTGGTCACTGCTTAGTGAAATCATACACTAATTTTTGATTATCTGTAAAATAGTAATAACACATAGCAACTGAGAACATGGAAGATACCATTTGGCATATTTGCATCATTTTTTTGTATTTTGCACCTTCAGAAAATATTGGCTCTGAATGACAAAAGTAATTTCTCCACCAATAAGTTTAAAAGAAAATAAACTTTAAACCTCAAGAAAATTCCTCTCTAGAAAATTCTTTATCTTACACTTTTCTTTTAAAAGAAAATAATTACAATAATTAAAATATAAGGAATATAAATGAGTTTAACAAAAATGTGCTATATCATTTTACCCTATCTCTCTGTTTTATAAATTTTTGTGGTCATGATAACAATAATGGTATCTTACTAGCTTTACTTGCTTGTTTTTATGAACAGTAGCTGCAAAAACTTTACAAACATTCTTGGCTACAAGCGAAAATCTCTGTAACTTTCCTCTTTTTTACATTCCTTCAATGGCATTTTTCTGGCTGATCACCTTCTGTTCTTCTGGTAGGATACTATTTCTGTACATTCTGCATCTGTGATACTCACAGAAAGTTTACTGCATTTCAAGTACTCTCAGAGATATGTCAGAATTGGAGCTGATTAGACAGAACGGTGACACCGGAGAACATCCTCTAGCACACTTCTGAGGCTGACTAATCCTTTGGAATCTCTCCCCACATCTGGAGTAACTATTTTCTCCCATGTTTTATGTAAATTAATTCCATCTAAACATTTACCTTCTCAAGCACTGTTGAAAAACTTTGCAAGCAGCTTTGATGAAAAATGCAATGAACTAATACTTAGGATAAAGTATGATTTATTTGCAGTATCATCTGAAAAAACACACATATTCTAGAAAAGCCAAAGTAAAAAGGCAAAATTTTATGCTGTTAAGATATTATATTAATTGTTGTTGCAAAAAAAGAAAGCAGTTTTAATTACAAAGATAAGATAAATATTAAATAAAGGCTAGTTCTCTAGTGAGAACTAGAACTCACACTAGTTCTTTAGGTGAGACATTTACTGTTTTGTGTTCAGTTCTGACTTATTGCATTAAAGCTCTTTTTTATAAAGTGATTCATTGTCAGTGCCTTGAAAACCAAAATTCTGACTAAGCTATGCAATGCACTTTTCAATGATTCTTAATTTTTATCTTTTTTTTCTATGTAATTTGTATTACCTATAATTTCTGCAGCTCTCCCTCCTCTTACAATCAAGCACAACTAACTAGGGTACTTAAAACCCACATGAAAAACAGCTAAAGACATCACACAGGTTTTAACCATGTAATTAGTTCTTCCTTCGTGTTTCACAGGGTTTATCAGAATGAGACTAATCACATTTTAGCTATTCTGCAACAAATCTGGAAATTTCGACAGACTTCAAATCATTGTATCTCATAGGCTGATCCAGGCTGCTTACTTGCTAGCATTAGCTACTTTCTTTCTGAAAACATCTAAAATCAATTCAAAGCATTGAATGCCTTAATTTGAAGTACCATCCTAGATGTTTTATTATTGGATCACAAACTACACAGAGTCTGAAGACACAGGCATATCTAAGAACATCTGTTTTGTTGTGCTTCTGAGTAAAGCAGAAAAATGCATGAAACCTGTCTTCCTAGACAATTTGAAAAGTTATTCATATGAGATCTTACCATAATACATTAAGATATGAACCATAAACTCCCCTGTTTCCCAGGGACTTCACTAAACTGTTTGAGGGTAAAGAAATCCTTATGTAAAATGTAACCTTAATCTCACTGGAAAGAATTGAAATGTCTCTGGTAAATATATATATGTATATTTATATATAGTCTGAAATAACAGGCAAAATATCTGAATCTGTTTTGACCTCAGATAAACTTTTTTTGATGGCCTTATTCTTGATGTAGAGCTGCTTAAGGAGAAGCTGCTGTTAATACCCTGTAAGGACAGACAGTGTTCTGTGAAGTTCAATGGACTTGCTCATTTATCACCTACCTTATTAAATTTTAATTTTATACTTATACATTGTATGTAACCAGTGATAAACTTGTTGCTGCCAAACCATCTAAAAATCAATTCAAAAAAGCTTTTAAAATAGTGTGGAGAGGCAGAGATGGGTTATAAACGGAACTGGTGACAGACCTTATCTCCAGTGTCTTGAATGCCTCTTGGTCATGTTTTAACATAGCTTTGAAAACTAAAATTCCTATTTCAACTCTTCTGAGAAGAGCTGAAATAGAAAAATAACATTTGTGTTTCAAGAACATTCGAAAAGATTACTCTTTTTTTTTTAACAATTTTCTACATGTTTTTCATTTTTTCTGCGGTAAAATGACAAAAAACCCACAACCCCCCCCCAAAACCCAAACAAACAATTGTGTACATGACCAGGTAGCAAGGGAAGGTTAATACCACTGCCAGAACTTTGTTAAGCCTACACATCTGAATTTTTCATTAGAAAAAATAAAAAATGGAGATTAAATCTTTATAAAAGTATTTGTAAAATTGCCACTTATTTTTTTGAAAGGCCTTTTTTTTATATACTACCTATTGCTATACAGCTGCCTTAAGAGAAGAATAATGCTGAGTCTGACATTTGAAAACTCTCTACAGAAATGAACTTAATAGAAAAGATAATCAAAATGGTTAAATCGGTGATACAGGATCTAATATGTCAGTAGTTATCCTATGAACTTGGATAAACAATACTGACAAGCAATACTAGCAAAACCAGCCTTGTCATAGAATAAATCAGTAATAGAATTTAGAAAAAAAATTAAATACCAGCTCATTGAATATAAGATTGCTCTGAATGCAAGAAATATAGCATTGATATTTTTAAATCAATTTCCTCTCAAGGGTCAATTCTCAAGTGAATTCTTGATCATATTAATCAAAGATTGGAAATATAACTTCTGAATAAGTGGACTATATAAATACATAACTTAATTACAGGTGCCATTAATATAAAAAATTATACGAGTAGTTATACTAACAACTAGAGAAGTTCAACTGATAGATGACCTACTCTTTTCAGGTGATTCCTAAACACTATTGCTAACAACTGAACAACTCCCCTGGATGAGATAACAATTAAGGAACATAGTAATGAGTTGATAAAACTTATCAGTGCTTCTTGCTTAGCATATACACTTAATGATGGATTTACACAACTTTTTATATTACTTTTGTCAGCAACAGTCCTGTTTTCTTTTTCAGTGGAGATGCTGCATATAAAACTGATGTAACTGACTGAAAAAGTTAGTATTGCCTAGATTGTAAGTTATTTCCTCAAGCTAATGACTAAATAGGTTATCAACAAGAGATCAGATAGATAGCATAGGGGGGGTATGTATTGTCTTAAATGGCTTAGTTTTGCTTAGTTTGGCTACAAACGCTGAAAACATCATACTTCATATTTTTGAAACTTGAAAGTTGGAACTTGATACTGTGGCTTGCAAGTACCATTCCATAATGTAGGGTCATGAAAGATATCCACACATTTGAACAGATTACTTGAAGTATCTTCGACCGTAACTGATATTTGACTGTCTTCAGAAACACTGAAATTTAAAACTATAAAGAAAATGGATTCTATCTCAAGTCAAATGTCTAGAGAACTTTTTTTTTCTTTTCTTGGAATCATAAACTTCAACCAAATTTGTTATTCTCTTGAAAAAATATAATCTGTATTTTTTTTAAACCTTTCTAAATTATGTGTTCAAATAATGACTGGTTTTGACAAAACAGCCAAATGAAGATGAACAAAAGAAAGTCCAAGCAGGTTAAAAAAGGACTAAAATACTGACCAGCAAGAAAGAACAAAACAAATAAACTACTTTGAATATTATAATATTATTATAATATCATTTATAGTGTACAGATACAGTAATAGGAGCCCCAAGAGAATCACAGAAAGGAGGCATCCAGAAACATGTCAATAATTAGACATACTCTCAACCAGAACTGCATTTGCTTTCATCTTTAAGATCACATTAGCACGCTGTGTTGAGTAAATAGGAGCTGTTGAACGCAAATCTTGGAAGCATGTGGAGCATATTTATCAGCTCAATCAGGCTACAGTTTGGCTTCATAAATGAAACAGAAGCCAGCTATCACAACCTCACAAATCTAGTACACTCACATGATAAATGTGGTGCCAAATTTTGCCCAGACATGAATACAAGTGACTGTGTTTGATGGACTTTAACAGATAGGTACCTGAGCACAAGCACATTTCACTATCGTACGCATCTAAGATAATTAGAGTAAAATAAGCAGTGAAAGGAGTGCTATACATGAGGAAGCAGAACGGAAGTCCTCCTGTGAAAAGAAGTCATAGGATAAAAATCCCCCAAGGTCAGCCATACCCTCAACAGAAATAATTTACCAAATAATTCTTAAAGCTTTTTGGAGCAATGTTTGAACAGACTTTCATTTAGCATACATCGCTTTCTTCTCTCATAAGCCAGTATCAACACACATGCACGCAAATTGATAAAGATTTCTAAGAAACTGATTCTTGTACAAGGGTCAAGTTTGATCTTACATATCCACTTCAAAACTGTCTCTAGCTTCAAAGTGAAAAAAATAATCTCAGAATGGAAAATCTGGACATATATTTTTTAATTTAGTTCATCATTTTCAAGGTATAGCTGAATCAGTTGTGCCAAATCCATGCCCGTTTCATCTGAGCTGCTATGCCCTCAATCATTTCAGGAGAAATTGCTGACAGTGTGTGTAATTATTGTCAGGTGTTCCTGCTATAAACAACAGGAACAATGTTGCAATCACCTATCTCTACAATGGATAATGATTTGCAAACTGCCACTTCAAACCTTTAAGGTTCATAAGCTACCGCATATTGATTTTTTATTTTTTTCACTTAAATGCATGACTTAATGTTATACTCTTAGTTAACGCCAATTGAATAAAAGGTGTTCTGTCAGTATCACTGCGGGCCATGTGCAGACTGAAGTTTTTCTTAAAGAGAAACAAAATCGATTATCTGTAAAACTTTGAATCAAGTAAAACAAAACAGAATCCTTAATAACCACAGTGTCTACTGAATTAATTGAGTCACATTTCCTTAAACTTTATGAAATCAAATAATCACGTTCCATTTTCAGAGCAGGCAAAATTCACACTATTTTAAAATCAGGCATAAAATTATATTGCGGGATCATCAAAAAAAAAACTTTTTGTGGTAAATCTGTGCCTCAGACTCAGACAACTTGCTTCATGCAAAAGCTGATAATACATAAACTGTTACTGACTGTTCTGTAAATGCCAGAGAAAATAGGAAAAGATAATTTTTTTTAAGAAGCTCTTTGCCAAAAAGACCTGAATTGTTGCAACCTAACCATGAAGAAAACTTAGAAATTAGAAAGGTCTCTAAATCTTCAAACAAGTTAGGTTATATTTCCACTAAGAATAGTCAGGGGAAACTATAGTTTAGTATAGCATTTGATGACTTTGGAAAATTAGATTGTATGCTGAGCTTCGAAAAAGGGAACTGGATTTGATGACACAATGATTTTTTTTTTTTTCCAGTCCCATTTCTTATGTATGTGAACTGAAATGCCTTTTACAACCAGGAATTGTCATAACAAATCCCCCTACTCTGAAGTAAGCAGAAAACCTCTGTTTGAAAGCTCTGGTTTCCTTTTATGCTTTGCACCCTCTACAGACATCCTCAAGGACATTCTTCTGTGTCAGGAAGGAAGCTAAAAGATACCATCACTCCAGAGATTCTTGTCATTCCAGATCAGGGACTGGAATGAAACGGTACCAGCATTTTTTCTGCTATCATCAGTTTCTGCACAGTTTATTATTAATTTTTAATTAGGTTTTGAGAACAAGATATTTCTTATGCTGAATTTCTTATGATATGACTTTTTATGTAGACAGACTGAAACTGTTACTATAAAAATGATAAGAATCGTACTTCTGCTTTTATGTTGGGTGAATCCTAATGCTTGACAATTTAATGATCGGCTTTTCATACTGTAAGACTTGAATTTCATGAGCACTTTCGCGTGCTCAGTGGCAAGCTTTACATTTGAAAAACTATCTGAGCTAATTAGTACAATGTATCCACTTATGTGCACAAACGACTTATAACTGTGTGGTAATGGCCTGCACAGAAGTAGCCTCCCAAAATGTGCGGGGATCTCTGGTACCATGCAATAAAAATCTGAATCAGTGCATTAAAATTGTTTAATTGTTGATCATTTTGGTGGTTGAATTATTTCCAGAGTTTGTAATAAATTCTGAGCTTTAACAGAGAATAATAACATTTGAACTGCTTAGGTATTACTTTGGCCAGCCAGTGTCGGGTGCACATATCTCTCATTACCGGTCATTGACGATCTCTAAAAAACCCCAACCTATTGCAAGAAACATTTTCCCCTTATAGTTCTTGTTTCCTAGGTTGACAGATTCCCCCTAACAGAGGAACAGAGAAGTTAAAGACCAAAGATTACTCCGTTAAACCGCATAAAAGTCAGAATGTGATTCACCATTAATCTGAGTGTAGTACTAGAGTAAGGGCAATAAACAAAAGTTTTTATAGGGCTGGAGGGAAGGGGAGAAAGGCAATTAATTTAATCATCTGATCCTGAGAAACTCAGGGCCCAACTTTTTTCCAATGAAATCAATAGTTTATAAATCAGGAGGGGATATGACCTGGAAATGTCAAAACAGAATATCAATGAGATCTGAGTACCTAGTTCTTTTAAAAATTCCAGGTTTCTTGGAGACAAAGCTTAAGTTAGCATACACGTTCATCGGTAAATCCCACCTTCAATAGTTGAAAGGCAGGTGTGGAACGGCATGATAGCTTTACAGCATGATGAGAACAGAGTATTTCCAAAGCCCTTAGATTAAACATTTCAAAGCAAAAAAGAGATCTAACTAAATATGACCCACAAGTTACATTTTAAAGGATATGAGAGCAGAACCTCACCTACATTAAATTAGTTAATCTTCAATAACTTCAAATAAGCTATGCCAATTTGTATGAGATGAAAATCTTATCCATAAACTTCATTTTTCCAGGGAGCTTGTGTCTGTTGCAGTGAACACTAGCTACCAATCACTGCCTCGGGTGGAATATAAAGTGTGTTGCACAGTAAATCATAGCGCAGCTTATGTAAACAGGGTTTCTTGTTCATCCCCCTGCCCCAAACTGGAACAACTTAAAAGCAGGAGTTTCAAAGCCTTGTCCAGTCAGGTTTCCAAGAATGGAGGTTCCACAGCCTCTCTGGGCAATCTCTTCTACTTCTTGACCACCTCCACAGTGAAATTTTGCTTCCCAAGAGCTAATTAGAATTCCTCTTGTAGCAGTTTGTAAGCCTTGTCCCTTTCTTTTTACAGTCCACCCTTAAGAAAAGCCCAGCTCAACTACACACTATACAGCTAAAAATAGCATCCAAGATCCCCATATAGCCAGAAAACTCCATTCTTTCAACCTTTCCTTGGGTGTCAGATGTTCTAGTTGTTTTGGTGGCCCTGCCCTGGATTCACACCAGTATGTTAAATAGGATGCCTGACAAAAACCCAGACTTTGCTGCAAGGTGTCAAATAGATAGGCTGGTCCTTTGCTTCTCCAACAGCAGAACAATCTGAATGGCTTGCTCCTTTGATTTTTGCCTCTAACTAGAAGAATCTGCAACTGATCATGCTAATATAGACAAAGCAGTAAAGAATTCTGTGATTCAAAATACAGTTCCACCTTTATTAAATACATATATACATTTCATACTTTAACATTTAATGAGAAACTATTGGTAATCATTGTTTCTCACAGATGGCACTGTAATTGATTGCAATTTTTTGCAATTAACAATTAAACAACTCTTTTTTTTGTGCAAAACAGAAAATGCCATTTTGCACTATACATGACCAACTTTTTAAAGAATGAAGCAGCAAAATTATGGGCATTTTACTCCTTTGAACTCCAAATTTATATTTCTTAATTCAGTATGTGAGAGGCAGACTACAATAAATACAACTTTAGAAAGAGTTAAAGATTTTCAGTTAAACTTTTGGAAGATATTAAAATTAACTGCATCTCATACGCACGGACTAAGGAGATCATTTTCACGATGAAACTTCCAGTTCTTATAATGTCATTATGGTTTGTAAGTTGTTTAAAGATTATGGAAAATCAAAGTATACACGTGTGCACAGAGAGATCTTGAGTATCTTTGTCTTACAGTCACACATAAAATGCATACAGACGCACACTCTCTCTCTCTCTCTCTATATATATATATTGGTCTTCGATATCTTCCACAGAGCTTTACTACCAGAATGATAACTCTTAACCTGCATGAGGCTAACATAAGATACTACAAAGACCTGTGAGCATGGAAAAATTTCCCTGCTTAAGCACCATATTCTGTTGTAAAGAATTACCAGGAAAGCTTAAATATACCTGTCAGGGATCATAGCCTCATTCTATCACATAATTTTGGTTTTAATTACAAATTAACAATTATCAGTAAATTGGAAGGTATAGTTTTGGAGAATTTTATGATGAATGCAAATTGTATTATGATGGGGAAAAAACATAGTAAACTAATCAATGGATATAGCTACAATCTAGAGGCAAATGCAAATTGTTACAATAGCTTATTATTTTAAAGAATTATTAATTTGTGCTTAACATTATCACACATGGAAATAATATTAAATAATACCAGGCAAAACTGAATGATCCATTACATGTAACCAAAAGCAGGTGGTAGTAATCAAAGCATAGGTACAGGGAGGTCATTATAAAAAATGAGATCATTTTTCTCAATATATAACAAACCAATGTCTTGAGTCAATGATATAGTAGACAGATTTTTTTTCCTAAAAATGCTGATCTGAGTTGTGCTCAGCACTTGTCTGTACAATTTACATTGCCATTGTTGATTCCCGCAGATGCCCTCAAACTCAATTCCCCTCTTCTATGGAAGACTGCAGAGCTGCTGGCAAAGCACTCTTTTGCAAGGGACTTTTCCTCTGGAATGCTTTTCCTTGCCAAGGTCTAAAATAGCCATAAACTGTTGACATTCTGGGTATGTTACAAAGTCCATCTGTGTGAGTTGACTGAGGCAGTAACGGGTGGGATATCTCGTGGGAAGGTGTGATGGAGGTGCACGGGTCTTATGACGGGAAATTAAATGGAGTGTCAGAGAGTGGGAGGACTGAAGAGTGCTGCTTTTTTTGGAAGTTTTATTTATTTCAGTCTCTATGTTTTAAAATACATGCCAAGATTGCTCAAAGTCCTGGGTGTCCTCTGATATGCTTGTATTGGATGAAAATCTAAATGAATTATAATTTTATTCCCAGTGTTAATGATTCATTTTGTTTTCCAAATTTCTCAGAGATTTTTCATAAATTAAAATCTGAGCAGCAGACTGTTATTTTTCAGAATCCTTCCGCAATAAAATTGGTATGACTTTTTAAAGAGTGAGATACCATGCACAGTAAGAATGCAAGTATCAACCCAAATGATTTTGACAGCTAGAGCATGATGTTTTACAGTGGCTTTTATGTTAAAACTTCCATGTTAAGCAAAATGTATTACAGTGGTAGCACTTGTTATTTTTTCAAGGGAAAAAAAATGAGTAATGACTCTGGTTAAAAGTACAACTAAATAAATAGAGAAATAAACAAAACACCATTGATTAATTAGATTTAAAACATCTGTAGGGATATTTTGATAACAGTATCCCCTCTATGGCAAGGAAAATAATTTTAAAAATTGAGTAATTGTTGATTTCAATTTCAACAATATTAGAATATTTGTGTATTGAATAGTAAGAATAAAATGTATAACACATCATTTTAGTCACTGATCTTCATTTTAAGAAGACTCTATATATTCTAATCTAATATCTGTTTCCAACAGCAGCTAAAGTCCTGCAGCTCAGTTCAATTTAGCACAGCTCAGATATTGGTTATCTCCAATTTTTTTACACTATATTTCAAAATATTTTTCATAAATACTGTAATTTGTTGCAAATATATGTAAAAAGTTTCACGTTGATATTGTCAGCAATTGTATGTCTAAAAAGCTGCTTAGATGTATAGATATCAAGGGCAAGATTTATATTTTTTCCCTTCAGGAGACAGAAGATATGGTCAAGACATGATATGAAAGTATGTGAGTTTTTTCTTTTTATTTCTTTTCCATCTATTTTTGAATTTCCCTGTTCTGCAATTCTTTTTTGAGAAGGAATTAAACAAAAATTGGTTTTGTCAACTTTTGGATGTCCTTAATTTCCACTAATTATTATACGCTATTTAAAAAAAAAAAAAAAAGTAGTTGTTTTTATGAGGTGAACTAGAAATAGTTAGAAAATGGTTCAAGTTTAAGGAGACATTAATTGGTGGATCAAGCAAAGATAAATTTTTAGATAGATGTTAAATTTTTGTTTACTTTTCACTTGTCTTATTCATCTATTCACTGGGAAGAACAATTTCTAATTTCAGATAATATCTCAGTGTATCAGGTCACATGTAACAGTCACATAAACAAAAAAAGGTATTTGGAAAGATTCTAAAGAAAATAGAAACAGCTGAAGGTTTCAAAGTTGAAAATTATCTCAAAGGAAACTTTTCTTAAAAAAAGGAAACATTTTCAAACAAAAAAATATCTTTTGTTTTATTAATTGTCTTAGAATTGTCTGTATCCATAATTACTGCTGGCTTTTCTCAACGTGTTTAAGTATTCGGGCTTTTTAAATATTAAATGCATATCCTTTCAAAACTCGAAAAACCTCCAAAGCATGTAGAGGTGAAACAAACAAAAGTTAGCAAGTAATTTAAAAGCTACCCAGTTATTCACCCTGTTAAGAACACTGATCATCGGTCTTCAAAGGTTTGTTTGGTCATGAATAAACTCACTTTAATCACCCTCCCCTCCTCCACATGCCTGTCTTTTCTTGATTATGTCTCATGCCAACCCTGACAGTTCCGCAATGACTCTCTTGCCCTTGTAGCAAGCTGTAAGAGCATAACTTTTCATTGCAGGCAGCCACCAGTAACAGCACTTCAGTTATATCTAAATCCACCTAATCAAGATGAATGTAAAGGCTCCTCTAGGATTCCCCCCTCCCCCAATTTTATACCTTTTTTTCTGCTCATCTTTCTTTACCACAAAATTCACCATTCTGCTTGAAGAAAGATACAGACCCCACTGAAAATTTACAAAACATTTAAAAGTGACAGAAGACTTTCCTCTCTGATTGCCTGTCCCTGCAATATAGATTGCGCAGAATTCTAGTTTCTACACCTTAAATTTTACATTTATGTCAAGGAGCCAAGAACACTCCAGTGTGATGAGGCAGATGAACCCAGAGTGCCTAAAGAATGTCAGATACTATCAGCTCCAAGAAGCACTGAAGTAAAACACCGAGACCTTTTGAGGCTTATTTGAAAACAGAGCCATAAAAATGGACACATTAATCAGGCTGTCATGATTATCAGTAGTGTAAGTAGACAGATAATGTAATCCCAGGACAACTCATGAATGTCAGAACAATTTACACCCAACTCGTGCCACCTGCAGAAACAACGTACAATTTTCACAGGACATTGAGAATTTGGACCTTTCTAATCACAATTGCTGATTTTATGCTTGAGTTCTAATTCACATAGTGCAAAGAGAACTATCCCTGTTGTCTATGACTTAAGCTAGACTTCACTAGAAAAAAGTCCACACTTTCGCTACTCAGTAGTGAAACCTCGTAGGTTCAGTTCCATACGTCTGTTATTCACACTATTGGTACACGAGCAAGAGCTGCACATACATAATAACATATTCCAACTGAGGTAACACTGAGATCACAAAATGCTGTCTGGCATTGAGTTCAAGGTCAGCCTTTTAAAATCTCTCTTGGAATGCTAGATTTTCATTAGGCTTATGGATCAGCTATACGTCTACAAATGTCCTGGAACAACCCTAGCCCTCCCAGCAAATTAAACAAATACAAGGATAATAGAACAGATGAATAGCTGAAATAATAGCTTCTTTTATAAATCAACAGAATTTACAGAGCAGGTTTTACTGAGGAGTAAGACATATTAGCAAAATGGGAAATGCAAATCTGACTGCTTAAATGACAAATCGTCTTTCCCATGACAGTCTGTATTTTATATTGCTTGGTCTTAGTGTTTTGCCTTTGATATGTTTCAAGACAAAGAGATGAGCTTTTAAAATGACTCCTTCATGTTAAGAGCGACTTCAAAACACAATGAAAAACATATTAATAAACTCTTTCTTGCTTTGCTCACTCCCGTGTTAGAGCTCTTTGAGCTAGATGCAATATTGTCAGCCATAGATCCCCAGTAACGACCAAGCAGCCACCTTGCTGCTGAACACCCTGCAAAAGACAAGATAATTATGCTCTGCTCTCTTCTATGAATAACTCATGGTTACTAACTCTACCTTTCCATTTTCTTTCATACAACATGATGCTGAAAAGTGCTAAAAGATGTGGAATATGTTTTGTACACAAAAAAAGTATTACAGAAGTGGATTTCTAAATGGCTTCATGCTTGTTCCTTGGAATTAATTAAAACTGCAAATGCAAATGTGTAAGGACTTTGTTTCTTTGTTTAAGTAATATAAAGCAAATAGCATACTTTAAATTTAATGCGTGTAAGTATGCATATTATACAAATATGCATATTACTGCTTTTTCTTAATTTTGCAAATGCATTATCTAAATAGAGAAATTCCATTTTTGAGGACTAGAAATATTCATCATTTCAGAACAATAGTATATTCAACATTGTAAGAATAAAGCTGCTTCTTTTTATAAGGTATGGACCTTATATCCTGTACAATAATAACCCAAATATTTAGGATTAAAATTATTTACAGACAATTCCTCTTTTCCAAAATTAAGTGTTTTCTGGGTTAGATTTCAATCACTAGAACCTAACTCATTTTTCCTCCTATTATAGTGGTATTCAGTTTAATTACTTTTAATAAAAGATATAACTCAGCAGAAAAGAAGCTGTAAAAGTTGATAAATTCTGAATAGAATGGAACTATCCACACACACAAAGTAGGAAACTAAAGGAAATATTTTCAAAAGCAGGCCTTCTCTTTTGAACTCACTGTATACACATCTGGAATGCACTAATATCTGATTTATAGTTGTGAGCTACTTGAAATACTAAAGCTTCAAATGCAAATTATGCAGAGAAATGTAAGGTGAGAAACAGAATTCATTCATTATAAATGGTGCAATATTAAGTTAACATACAGAAGTACATTCTGATTACACTTTATTATTGTAAGTTTTCTTAAAATATGAATGATAGAAATCATCATTTTTGTTCCCCACTTCTGGGGCAGAAAGACATGTTCTGTGTGCTGTAAGGTCAATACAGCTAAATACAAAAAGAAACTCATGAACTGAGGAGTTGAACTGCCATAGCACTCAGCAAATTTAAAAGGAAAATGTCTTTTAGTATTGCTAATTCTAAATATGGCAGAAGCCCATTACCTGAAAATTTTGCCATTAACTGCTGGCTTTTGTGTGCACCTTAAGTTAAAGATGCACTTGTACATAAAATTTTTCTGCAGTTGAATGTAACTGCTTCTGAGGATAGTACAACATTAAAACTGAGTAGACTAGAAAGCAAAGTGGTTTCTCTTGATAGGATTATTTTGATGTAATTGTTACTGTTTTATTCATATGTAACAGATACTTGAGAGAAAACCCTTGTTTTAATCAAAAGCAGGTTTTTTATGTTTTTAGATTTAAAAAAAAATATTTAAATATCTAAAATTTTACTGGATTTGTCCCTTCTTATTTCTAAGCTTTTTAACCTTCCTGATCCTGGACATTTTTTTTCCTTGAAGTACTACATGTACAATTTAAACCACAAAAGGCAGAACTTTGCACCCATCATCACAACTCTTCTGATTAGGTAGACATACAAAAACCATCTATTAGCCTGTGTGTGTATATATATACATATGATATAAATGTCTTATCACCAGTAGAGCAATTGTCACATCACAAAATATATGACATATAGGTTATAATGAAGTACATTAAATCAATCATATTTTTGCAGTTCTTGATGTGTTCTGAAGAAAAAACCAGAAGAAATGATAAATAATAAACAAGGGTATAGCTTTAAATTGTATGTTTAAGTGATAATGATAACACTTTCTAGGAAGTGTTTTAGTCTGGACAAATTTTGTTTTTCTTATCAGGGCTAGAGAGATTTATCAGAATAAAACAGAAGAGTTGTTGTCACTTAATAATTATGCCTGAGAATATCTTATACGTCCTTCCTTCTCCAGGAAGCCTGTGCTTTAGAAATCTGAAAAGACTATATGTAAAACTCATGTACCTGTGATTGGTAACAAACTGGGGCTAAAAATTTAATTACTATTAAAGACAGGACTTGTCAACCATTTCTGATTCAGGTGAATCTGTTCTATCACAGGAACAAGCAAATACACTGTATACTGGCCACTTGACAGAAATAACTGGGGGCACTTAAGTAGCTCTCGTGGAGTTCCCCAACTTGGACAGTCACCTGTGTTTGAGTCACAAAGTGATAGACCCATATACTTACACACTCCGTATGTGTTCTCTAAAAACACTGTTCCTTGTTCCAACATAGCCAGCCTATTTTGTTGGTGTATAGATTTTATCCATGCCTTCACTGCAGCAAAGGAAGAACTTGAAGCTTGACTTATATGGGCCCTTAGGAACATTGTTGGTTCTCAGAATATCTCAATAACATATTTCTCTCCAGTTGCTCAATAAGGTGAACAAATTTCACCGCTTTACCCAGAAACAGGAGTAATTTGAGCCATAACATACCACGCAGGCCCACTTTTTATACTTACACATGACCCCACTAAGGCATTCTTATTTCAGCTCTGGTCTATAGATAACTGGTAGTTCAGATATCATCAAATGGTCTACAAAACAAGCTCAGCTAAAAATAAATAAATAAATATACACACATATATTCCCACACACTTGGAAGATGTGTTGGTAGCTGCCAGAAAGCATAATGGGAAAGCAGCTCTCAACTTCTGTCGGTGCCTGCCTGCAGGCAGAGTGAGCTCCATGGCTATGCGTGTTCACATCAATTCACATATGAGAGACTAGCTCATACAGACACTAGATCTACAGGATTATTTGGTGAAAAGGGTATGAAATCATAGCTCATACGCAAAGGCTTTCCAAGTATATTATACACAGTATATGCATATACAATCTGTGAGTTTAATAGCATTTTTGCATGGACTTCAGTAGTAATAGCTTCTAGTTCTCATGCTATACCATAGGCACAGACCTTACAAACTGCATACCAGTATGCAGATACGGTCAAGAGCCACATGATTCAGTAGCCAAGGAGGAGCTCTGGATATATTTCTCAAGTAAGATGTAACAATGGCTCCTCACAGGGTTTCTCAAAGGAGCTTCTGAGCAGAAGGGAGCAGAAGGGAGCTTTAGCATCCAGCTGGATAGTCCCAAAGCACTTTTTAATGTGGATTCAACGAGCAGCTGCTGATCAGCTTTCTATGATCCAGATTACCCTGCTCCAGTACACATCTCTTACTACTGGCACGAGTCCTATGAGGAAGCCACATTTCAGCTAGTTTGAGTTGTATAAGGCACAACTGCAGTTCAGGTAGTCTTGCTGTCAACCTTAATTTCACAACCTAATTATGTTAGGCATGACTAACTTGATTTCAGCCTAATTTCACTATGATTTAGATGTGAATATAGGTTGCAGAGTATTACTTTGAAAAATACTCTGTATCCAGAAGAAGGGACATGAAAATGTGAAGTTTAAGTCTTTGGAGGTTTTTTAATTGTAAGTTTAATATAAAGAGATTAATAGTTCTGTGATTTCAACAAGAAACAAATCAACTTTCAGGAAAAATTAGGGAAATAAGTCTTGGTAACCCCCTGAAATCAGAAGCAGAGCCTAAAGAAAAGTACAGTGAGTCATGAGACAATCTTCATGTGCTAAGGGGGTTGGCAGAAAACACATGCATTTAATTAGCTTTTATAATTCAGCAAATCTCTAAAATAGCACTTCTTTTATTTTTAGCTATAAAAATGCTGTGGTGAAAATGTCTTTAAACACTTTCATATCCTGTGCACAGCTATTCAGATCAGTCCCTGTCTCTGCTTCAGATATTTCATACATAAGCCGTAATGTGATAGCAAGACAGGTGTCCTCCAAAATGGATATTAATTTTGAAATGATGTATTATACAATGTATTTCTTTGCAGCCAATCATCCCATGTAAATGAAGCAGATGACTGTTATAAAGCAGGCACACAAATTTTAATGTGACAATGATCTATCTTTCCTTGTGGTGCATACAGGTTCATGTGTAAAACATGAAAAAAACAGCTGGATGCTAAAGAAAGGCAGCCCTCAAGGCTAAAAATATAAAGCATTTTATAAAATATAGATTAGGAATGTACTGATAGGTTTATATGGTTAATGCTTCATGGCAGGGAGTTTTCCTTATTATACATACTATAAAGTGCCATTCTTCAGAAACAGCAGGACTGAGTCTAATCACAGTTGCAATTGTTTAGGTTGGTGTAAGATGGAGATAAAGCAAAGCAATATACTCATAAAAACAAAAAGCATCAGAATTACAGACTGACTCCTTAAACTTTCACAGACAAGAGGACTTCACTATGCCGTGTAAGCATAGCCCTGCCTATAAGGCAGTGTAGTGATGCAAGAGGCTTTACATTCAAGCAGTATTTGACTTATGGAACAAAAATCTTCAGAAGCAAAATATCCAAACAAAAAGCATCTACTGGGGGTGGTGGTGGGGTGCGTGTGTGTGGCGGGGGGTGACTTAGCTGTCTACTTTTACATACACAGCAACAATTCCACTGGGAATCTTCTACAATGTTGGAGGTGACATCTTGGTAAAAATAAAGATACAATAAATATAAAAATATAAAAATAAAGATACAATAAGACTGTTGAGGTTCTATTGAAATGGTGTTTGAAAGGGAGGCAAATATGTCGCAAAGGGAAAGAACATTTTTACATTCAAACCAGCAATGACAAATACAATGTTTCTCTTTCTCCAATGAGAAAACTGAACACTAGTCTGCACATTATGTCTTTTTGACAAGTTGTAAAGGTCTTGCACTAGGAAAGTACTTAAAGTACTTTTAAAGCTGAAGAGTACTTAAAGGCAAAATAAAATATGAATCATTTCAAAGCTTTTTTTTTTGCATTACAAAATTTTTGTATCTTCTAAAGGTCCATGCTACTCTTCACCTTATAAGAAATCTTAAAGAAGAAAATTTATATTGGAATGGTTTACATTTTCCATTATTATGGTTATCACAACTGTTAGCACAGTTCATAGGAACATTTTAATAAGTATCCACATTTTTCTTCTCAAAAGTTCTTCACCAGTTACTACTGAACTGAGGATTTTTTCCCAACATTTCCTTTTATCAATACTCAGTGCAGCAAGCTAGTATCATACTTAAATGTGGAGCAATTTTATTGTAATCTCAGTGGTATTTGGCTGTCAGCAAAAGGGTGGCATAATGGATTGTAATCATTTTGCACAGAGTGAGGACAGGTCTAGCAGAAAATATTTAATTCTAGGTGATAGCTCCTGCAGAGTCAGTAAAGGGCACATGCTAATAAGGAAACTGCAGAAAGGCACCGGTGATGACATGCTCGCTGAAAACAGCAAGCTCAGCAGACACAGTGCAACTAATAGAACCATTACCGCTTCATGTCAAGCTATGAAAAATACCAAAGGACAGAGTCATCACAGTGAAGGGAAAAACAAAGCTCTTGTATATTATGGTTGGAAAAGCTTTACAGGCAGAACCATGTCAGGATAACAGTGTTATCAAACGCATGAATAAAAATATGCCGAAATGCTTGCACAGTAGAAAGAGCAATTTCTCCATTTTAATTCACTCTATATTCTGCATATTGTAGCCCTACCATTCATTGTATTAACTTTCAGTTTGAAAGTCATTTCCCACCAAGGCATCTGTTGTCTTCTGCTGATGGCAGCAGGTTTGCTTTTGATTTTCTTTTTTTAACTTCAGTTTATGATAGAGTCCTCAAGTAAAGCATAAAGCACTGCAAATGAAGATGACTACAAGGCAGGAAAAGCATCCAGATGCTTTTACAGAGAATTAATTTTCCAGAGTGTGATTAAAGGCTTCTGTTACCACTGGCAATGTGCTGGTCAGCTTCTCTCCTTCTAAAACTGGGAGTCTGTCCAGAAACACTGAGACTATGGAATCTTCGTAGCAGTATGCTTGTGTTATGGCAAGAAGCACTCTAGCTGATCACATTACACACAGATAAAAATCTGTCTCCATCCCACATTCTATTTCTGTTTTAAAATCCTGCTTACCAAAATTTTACCACTGAATCCCAGATAAGAGGAAAGAACTGAATATACCCAATGAGGTACACATAGGTATTTAGACATGCAATGTATTCTAAAGAACCTACTGGAAAAAGAAATCTTAATGGATATTTTCCTAACATTGCTTTTAGGAGCAAAGTGCTACTCTTAATTTTCCACAAAAATTTCCTACTGTATCAGGCAGAATATTATATTTGCATATTAGTTTGTTTCAAGGGGAAAAAAAAAAGAAGTATTCATGCTTGCTGTTCCTTTTCCTCACGCTCTTGAACATAATAAGCTGGACTCTGAGCTAAGTCACTGTTTAAAAAAAAAGCAAACTGACAAATGTCAGATTATTTACACAAGAGTAAATATCTAACTTCACACTCTTTGAAACTTCAATGGGATCTTTGTTATATTACCAAAGGGTTTAATTAGCCAGGATTGTTAGTGAAACAAGTGATTAACAAAAAGCCTACTAAATCTATGGAGTCTTTCTATTGGCTTCCATTGATGATGACTTTCAGAGCAACAATATTAATTTGATGAGTTAGATCTATAACACTAAGTCTTGGAAATCAAGATTTGTGGTGTGTTTCTGAAATTAATTTCATAGTCTTAAAACTTACCAAGAAGTTGTCAGCTTTATCATTCGCTGAGAGAATGTTTCAAAGTAAATTTTTGTGTCATTTGCCATTATACTGTTCTCTTAACCTATTACTTGAGACAAACTTAATGTCAGATACAACTCAGAAACCTCAGAAAACTCCAGAATATGCAGTTTGTGATCCCCATTCTTCCTTCTCTTTTTATTCTATTCAGTAAAAATTTCCATGGGATATCCCTGGGAACTGTAACTTTGTGCACCTCCTGCTCCTCTTCAACATGTCATAAACACAGATCAAACACAAGAAAAAAGTCAATTACAAATCATTCTCTGTACATTAATGCGTGTCATTTGTCAGGAAGATTAATTGTATCGGGAAACAATACTTACACCTGAATCTCTTTGATAAGGAAGAGGAGGGGAACTGTATTTTCCAAAAGCTCAGTCACTCATGCCGATGGGCATTCTTTACCACTTACTCATTTTTGTCATAAGTAAAGTTCAAGTAATTAGTTTCAACCTGGCTCAGATTACCTAATTGTTAAAATGAAAGGCTTGTGTAGTAAGAAACAACATATAATTCCCTTACTTAGTGATATGCACTACTGTAAATGTCTCTTAGAACCTGGGAGAAACCCTGCCAACCATGGTCACATGAGAAGTCTTTTTTTAACATGAATAGACCCATTAAGTCAATGGGGCTACTCATGTGAACACAGACTGTCAAAAAACACTGATGCTGAGAATGCGCTTTTTGGTATATGCTTTCATTTGTACACATAAGCAAAGGAGTGCACGTGAAGGGTATTGTGTGGAATACTATGTTCTTCTTTCAGTACACTAACCATATTTCACATGATCTTCCCAAAAAACCTCTTTATGGTATGCCATACTCTCACTCACTCTTTAAATCTGTTAAGTTATATTGCAACAGCAGATGCTTTTCACTCCAGACACTACTGTAATACCATGGTAATTAACAGACAAGGTACATGTATCCTTTCTTCTTTTCAAGTTTCCTATTGAAGATTTTTCATTGTAATGAAGCTTTATTAAACTCTTGTTAATCAATATTGTTGCTTCATTAATTCTCACATGCCTACAGGGACTGCTCTGCTCATGTTTTGTTGAGTGAGGTTCTGACCCAGCAGTGTTGAGAGAAAAAGAAGGTGCATTAAACAGTTCAGGTGGGGTTTCTAGTTTGTGTCAGCTAAAAAGAAAACACAGGTGCCAGAAAACATTAGAAAGATACTGCACTCTCCATCATTACCACATCAAATATCCTCCTAACTGGATATACTTCTATTATGACTCTGTCGCATACGCAGACTAAACATTGTTGCTGCCATCTGCCAAAATGTGTAGCGTTAAGACAGCATGCCTCTGGTACTCCAGCTTGTGGCTGCAGGAAGAAAGTAGGAGAAGTTGCCATCTGCTTCTTTTTGTCCTTCTCTGCACGTAGATTCCATAGCAAGACTACACGGGACATCTTGCCTCCTCTGAAAAATATTGTTAGACTATAAAAATGGCTCAGACAATTTACTGCCACTTTTGCAATATCAGCAGTTGTGTACAGGGAATGAACTTCACAACTCTGTAAAAAGTCAAAGTCCTTCATTGAGATTTAACTGGCACTTGAGTATGATACTGACTTCCTGTACACATATATGCTTTATCTAAAGACAGGCAAATGTGAAAACATCTCCATGCACTATCCTACTAATACACTTCTGCAGCTACACCTTCTGAGCCAGAGGATTATTTAGGAGCCAGATTGTAAATCTATCTACATTGCTCAGAAGTAATGAGAAAATTTTAAAAGAGATTTTCTTAAATATCTTAATGCATGCATCTTCACAACAGAAATTCTGTCTTCATTGTTTTCCTAATAGATTTGGGGGGAAAAAAAAAGCAAGTGTTTTTTAAGTCAAATAAAAGCTATGATATTATTAATCTCTAAAGTAATTGAATCAGGGAGAAGTAATTTATCATCATTTCAAGCTAGTCTCTGAGAAACTATGTTCACCCTTTAAATCTGGCTAGAGGGGATGAAAAAATATACAGCATTATCAGAATCAAGAAAGATGCTTAGTGTACTAGAGGGAGCAGATCAGCTCTGCTTCTGAGGATCTGCTTGAGTGTTTCTGAGGAGTGTTTTCATAGAGTGAGCCCTCCTGGTAGAAAGGTGCTGTGACACAGTTATGGATGAAGATTCTTTTTCCTGAAAAAAAGCTCTGCTTTTGTTTACACACAAGGCTTGATCCCTTTAATAATGCCTCTATGCTTAAAGCCATTCTTAGCTAAAGTGTAGTATTAGAAACCAGATCAAGGCAGCTGTAAGGAAAGGAGCAATATCTTTCAGTGCAAGTCACCAAAGCTATTGCAAGCTGATAGAAGTGCATGCATATTAATGCTATACAGTTCCACTGGGAAAAATATCATGCTTCTATATAAAATAATTTAACTGACACATAATCTGTATAAAAATCAGTCAACATCCACTCTCCGAGAAAATTTGAGGCATGGATAAGACCTCCACAGTCTTATCTTCATTTTCCAACTTTGCAGCTGTAGAGAAGACTGAGCATAATAAAGCCTGTTGTTAAGAATTTACGATTGTCATATTGTATTGTGTTATTATAACACTAAATGGTTACTTCAATGAGATAGATGAGAGAGGACTGGAAATAGTCCCTCAAGACAGTTAAAATGTACAAACTTCACTTTTCATTTCATGGGAAGAGAATCTCTCCTGCTTTCCTGTAAAATAATGTTTCAGTCACTGTTGCTGAAGAGATGCAAACAGCTGCTTACCTCAGTATGTACAAGAAAGTACAAAAGCACTTCAAAGCAAGGACCACAAGAACAAATATCGTGAGGGAAATATTATCTCCCACTGTTATGAAGGAGCTTTGAAAGTAGATGGGTCATAACAGACCTATTTGTTGAAAATAGTTGCCATCCTTGTCTCATCATATAATAAAAATAACAAACTCTCCAATCTATCAGAATATTTATCTTCCCAGTTCTTGGAACCGCTAGCAGAAAAAATACTAAGTAGTTTAGAAAAACACGTTTTGATTATATTCC
>NW_010389000.1:0-2480 GCF_000710305.1 Buceros rhinoceros silvestris | reverse complement strand
GCTGTTCTGTCCTCACTGTTTTCATGATGACTCAGTCAAAGTTAGCTTATTCAATATGGCTTAAAAACCCTGATCACTTATTAATTTATAAATGAAATCCTTCAAAATAAAAATCATAGGACTGTGTTCACACAAAACTGGTCATGTTATCATCATGTTCTGGAGAGAGCTATGGAAAAGATGGAATGATAGGGATAACTAAATAACCATCAATGATAGAGTATGAAACGGTTTGCAATCTACAAAAGCAAAATGAAGATTTTAAGAAGACATTTAAGATTTTAAGACATTTAAGGCATAAGAAGGCATAAGAACTCAATCTTCAGCCAAGTGTCCTCGGGAATTAATAAAAATATAAGGTGGATACAGGCATGCTTATTTTCCCACTTTTGTGCAAATATGTCTTTATAAGTCCTCATCACTGTATTGACTATGAATATTTCATTTTCACTTTAACAGTAGTAAATGAAGGAGGAGGTAACTAACATCACAGTATTGATCACAGCATGTAATCGTCTTTAAAACTGGGTAGTGGAACACTACCAGCGTGGAGATCTCCAGCACATTTCTCTGCATCTGTAAGGGAGGTTATATCACATGGCCTTCTACCTGAACAACCCACTGTAAGTGCTGGTATCTCACAGGGAGTGTGCAAATGAAGAATCATCCAGTAACTGAAGCTAGCCAGGAAAACACAGATGTACTGAAGTACAGTGACAAGTGAAGCTGAAATGAAAATTATCAGGGTTCATGTAAAGAATTTTACAAAAAAAATATAAGAAGTATTTCACAAAGTGCAATTCTGAATTTGGTCATCATGTAATTTTTCATGGGAAATTTTCTTAAATTTTAACAATTTGCCTTTGAAGACAAAAGACTGTTACCCACATTGACCCTATGTTTATTCACAGAACGTAAATTCTTCCTTTGCTTACTTTGGGGACATGCAATTTGCAGATGAATCATTTACTTGTTAAAAAAAGACAGAGAATTCTATTTTTACTTTGTCTATTTAAATTACATCTTAACAATGTGAAACTCTCATATAACCACCAAACATAAGCATTTAATTCTTCATACACTCCATTCCCACATCATCACCAGGCCAAGAATATTCTGAATGCATACCACTGAATCAACATTCTGACAAATGAACTTAATGTATCACTCCATGGAAATCAGTAACAATTATGGCAAAATGCTAATCTAATGCCAATGCCATTGCCGACAGAAATTACACTAACCTGTGAAGGCTTCTCTACAGAGAAGTTTCTAAGGCCAAAGGTTGCTCTGCCAAGCTAAATTGTAGAATTTGGCTATACAGAATTTGAATGCATTGTCTTGTTTTGTGTATAGCAAAAGCCAGCAGTTTTTGAAGACCAGCATGTGAACTGCTGTATAGGCAATGTACATCTACAAAATCCATTTTAGAATGTCAATTATAAAAATGATTAATTCTGCAATACAATATAAGGCTCTCCCTAATCCCACGCTTGATTTCCTTATATGGAATTCCTAGGGATAAGGCACTCCAAAAGCACAGGAAATTCAAACATTTTTCATTTAGTAAAGTTACTTGTGAGGGTAATATTTAACAGTATTATGAAAAAAAAAAGAAATCTTAAATACAGGTAAACAAATATTAAAATGTGAAAGATTTTAAACAAGTGAAAGTGCTATCATGTATTATTGCTTTGTATTCATGATTATTTTTACAAGAAGGCTCTTCAGCCATATTTCCAACCTCCAGTAAAATAATAATAGTTATTTGTACTGCTGAAGGTTAATTTTCTAAATAAAACTGATCTTCGTGAATATTGAAGTGCTGGAAGTTGTTAACTACAACTCTTCCAGCCAAAATGTGTATACTTCTATATTTCTTTTATACATATATATTAGATGAAGTTTTATATTGTAAGACAGAGGCTGATTAATATAAAAATTTGTGTTATTCTCCCTATCAGAATCTATACATTTGCTAGGGAGGGAGGGTTGGATGTGAGTAATTTTCAATAGACTTCTTAAGCTATTGAATTAACTTAATTCAGTTCTAGACTTAAAGTGCAGTTAGAATTTATTCATACATGTTCATAAACAAGTTTGATTTACATATGGTAACTTTTTGTAATGACTTCTTAGAAACAATCTAGTTTACACATATAGCATAAGAATAATAATACCTGGTTGTCCTGGTTTGAGGTAAAACTTCCTTGTTTTGGGAAATGGACAGATAGAATTATTCCATGCAAATACGATAATTCCGCATTTAATTGGTTAAGAGAGTCAGGTGGAACGTTACGTTGGAAGCCTTTAAAAGGCAGCAGGCAGGAGGAGTGGCTCCTCTTGGCTTCCGGACTTTCACGAAGAGAGGACTCCCACAAACCTGCTCTGCCGAGGGACCAGGCCAAAACAAGGCCTGCTAGGCCCAACTAGGCCGAACCCAGAGGGATGAGGGCCTGCATCGGATCACAGACTCTGAA
>NW_010388999.1:0-8737 GCF_000710305.1 Buceros rhinoceros silvestris | reverse complement strand
CTGCAATATTAAAAAAAGAGAGACAGTAGGCATCTTATTAACATATATATGTTAATATATAATATATACATCTATGTGCACATATATATATATATACCTACGCATACATACATCAAAGAAAAAAAATCAGAGTTTTGCTAAAGATGTGTCTTGGTGACTGCAGACAAGCAGAATCTGAAACTTTCTTTCAAACCTCAGCCCTGCCTGCAGTAGACCTCTTCCGGGAGGGGAAGGTTGTCTTGCCTTTCCATGGCTGTGGGGGTTTGGAGTTGGCTTCCTCGGCTGTCTTGAGCCCTGCAAAACATGGGCTTAGGGTGGGGAAACGGGCTCTGCTGTGGCTTTCCCCCTTTGTGTTGAATAATATGGATTTTACTGAGTGAGTTGAAAGGGAAGAAGTGACTGTGACTAATGCCAGCAGGGCAGGCAGGGCCCCGAGTTAGGGCTGAGCTGGTTCTGGTTATTTCTCCAGAGACTATGTAATATGAAAAAAATAGCATATTAACCCCTGGACTTGTGCGGGACCTGAGCTAGCAGATGCTTTTGCAGAAGGACAAGAAGGTTACTGGACTGTGTCGCTTAGATGAGCCAGGAGAGAGCCCTAGCAAGGTACCTCAGGGCACTGAGGGCAAACGTGTTGCTACAGCATCCTTGAAAGCTCACGTACAGCCCATGAGAGATGTTTCACCAATGAAAGCTTAGATACCTTAAAGTTTGGTTTGGGTTTTTTGGGGTTGTTTGTTTGTTTTACTTTAAAGGAAGGAATAAACAATAACTGCAGAGCTTCAGAGCTGTTAAGTATGGGCACAGCTCCTTGGCAGCCACCCCTTGTGCACCCCACTGCTGCCCCACCATCTCCCCACCCCCAAGCCAGAGACCGTCCACAGGCGAATTGCACTCCAGTCATCTCCCCCTTTCCTCAGCACTTTACCCAGCAGTTTTCAGGGAAAGTTAAGTGTTTGTCACCTTCTTAGTGCAGAGAAGCTAGCAAATTCGAATTATGTTGCATAAATATTTGAAGTGTAAAGGATTAAAGAATAATTGATAGGCAGCCAGAGAAAGTAACTGCCTGCTTTTTTAAAAAGTGAAATGATGTAATTGATTTATAATGCAGAAATAATCTGATGGGACCAAAGAGGATTCAGAAAGATCTGGTAGAGGGTGTTAGAACAGCTACTGTGAAGTTCTGCAGCCACCTGGATAAATGTAGGCAAGTGAAAGGAACCACAGTGGTTTGAAGGAGGCACAGAGCAAAGCTCATCCTGGGTTCACTCAAAATGTGGGCAAAATCAGTTACCTCAACCTGTGCACACTGCTGGCCAGCAGCAGCTCCTCATGGTTGGAAAGACCCTGGCTCCCTCAGAGTCCTCTCCCTGTGCCCCCCCTCACACCCCCAAACTCCATGGCCAGCCACCCTGCTGCAGCACAGGTTGGGTAAAACAAACCTGTTTGGCCAGCACCAAAGTGGCTTAAAAAAAAGAAAAAAAGGGAGGCTCAGCCTCCATCCTTAACAGCAAGTAAGGCTGCTATGCACAGCCACTTCCGGGACTGGCAAAAATACCTATTGCATGCCCGAAGCTGTCCTTTGCAGAGCCCAGAGCATGCAGCAGGGTGCTGCTGGGGAGGCACGGAGCTAACCTCCCTCCCACAGCCTCCTCTGCCCCCCCCCAACTCCCCCGCTGAGCACTACATAAACATTTTAAGTCAAAACAATTTAAGTTAAAACCAGGTGAGTTCTGTTAGTGATCCAGACTGAATTTATGCTGTTCTTAAACAGATGCCGAATCACTTTGGCACCTGAGGAAAACTGATACCCCCTACAGTACATAGTTCAATTTGTCTCTGTGTTATCTTGACCAAAGCTAAAACTGAAAATACACTTTTAGAGAAATAATCAGTTGAGTCCAGCAGTTCGCCAATACCATCAACACAGCCCGAGCCAGCTACAGTAAGAATATGAATGTGTTTCATCAGCCATTTCAGTAAAACTAACTCTTCTAGTTACTAGCCTTTTACGAGCTGGTTTGATGCAACAATTAAAATGCATTGGGGTAGTCGCCTGAGCAGAGCCCATTTTATTGCAGCTTGAAAGTGTCACCTAGGGAACAAACTGCAGCAAGAAGTTACTTGGCTACAGGTGCTATGGCTGTGCTTGTTCCATTTCCCCAGGCAGGCCAGGCATCATTGTAGCCCATTCCCTGAACACCTCCCCACATGCATTTTGAGAGTATTTCAGTGTACTAGAAATCTGGATACTCCCAAAACACACATCAACTAGAAAGGGAATTATGATCAGTCTTTCAACTCCCCAGCGCCACCTTCAGCAGATTATTCTAGCCAGTTTGCTGCCTCATAGCTAGCTACATCACAGCATACTTTCACACTTCCACATAAATATCGCCAGCGTTGCAGGACAGCATGGAAAGAGTTGAGGACAGCTGTAAAAGTTGCTGAAAGAAATAAGCAGTCAGCAGACAAATACAGTTCTCAACTATTAATGTTTATTAAAAGTTGGACCGAAGTAGTTTTATTCCCAATTTTGTTTACAAAAGTCTAACAATTCCCCCCCAGGTAGTCAAAGATTAACAAAAGAACTGAGATGGCATTGCATTAGTGCATAGAAAGCAAAAATGGTCTACAATAGTAAAAATTAAGGAAGAACAAACACCCAGAATGTGTGAAATTGAGGTTTTAAATACTTGAAAGCAATCGCTAGTACCACAGGCAGAGCGTTCACAAGCAACCAGTTGTTTTCGCTGCATACAACAAATTTGTTAGCCGCATCACTGCCTGCTATGCCAGGCTTCAGCGGTCTCCTGCAGAGGAGGCACAACCATGCCCCCTGCCCCGACAGAGGCCTCTGACTGCTACCTCATCAGCTGGGCCACTCTAAGGTGGAACATCCTCCCAGCAGCATCTGCCGTTGCCAGCTGTACAGTGTTTCTGATCCACACACAGAAGACAACTGACTCTGCAAAGAGCTGCACTGCCTGCCTTCAGCTGCTGCCCTTCCTTCAGCTTCTGTTGGGTAGGATCAGAGACACGTCACATGCCTAATGCCATTTCAAACCTTATTTTTCCTGAAGGCTTCAGTTTCAATCAGTTGCTTATTACACATTAATTTCCAAACTGTAGTAGAGCAAAGACATGGCTGCAGACACCACTGTGCAGAGCACAGAGGAACTGCAAACAGGCTGGATACTGCATCTCCAGGCCATGGCCAGCCAAACCAAACACCCTGCACCTACACGGGAATGTGGAAGAAACATCACTGCACTGAAGATGCAGTTTGTGACCAAGCCATTTCTTTTCAGTTAGAACTTTGCTCCTTGCTCGACCAGTTTGACCAGAGTCTCTAGGAAAAAAGTCAGCAGTTTAACTGAAAAGCATGCAACCATTTGGCAAGATACTTCAGTTTTGTTATGGCAATGGTACACCTGTCTCAATGTACCTCCTGTTGCCTTGGGAATACTAACAAACCTTTAGTAGCAGAACGTAAGAATTGTGAGATTTCTTTACTGAATTCCATATTCTTCCACAGAAGCTAAAGCACTCCAGCCGTTGCTTCCGCTGTACTCTGTCATCTGCACCTTCAAACAGAGTGTATAATCCTCCAAGGTTCTACTGCAGTTAAGACACAGAAATTGAGCAGGAAAGGAGAAAAATCCAACCAAAGCAAACAAAGAGCATGAAAAGACGTAACAGCAGTTCAAGAATATCGAAGCATATCCAAGCAGTACAGGTATGAGTCCTGCAGAGCAAGCACGTAGCTGAAGAAGGAAAGGAACGAGAGAATATAGCCACTACACACAGAACAGACTGGTGTCAGGGAATAATCCTTCAAAGAATCTGAAATATTTCTGAACTTTTGTGGGGATGCTGCAGAGAAATGGTGTTAAAGGTTAGTAAAACAGCTGCACCATTATGCAAGACAGATCTGATTATCCATTAACTGCTTCCCTCCATTTACCAATCCAAGGCAAGACTTCTATTCTGGAATCACCACTTATTACAGTTGGTATTTCTTAACAGTCCAAAACATTCTACTTGGGTTACTTATCTAATAACTGGTAATAATCTTTTGGACTAGTTGCCCAATTCCACTTCAGCTGGCTGTTTGATCCAAATGTTCAACCCCATTGTTAAAAAGATGGCAAGTATCCAGTCCTGCCATGTCACCTGGTGCTGACAGAGCAGCAGGCATTTCTCGCATCACTCTGGTACATTCTCCAAACAGACATCCTGAAAATATCCTCAACCCAAAGCCCAAAAATTTAAAACCATGAAGCAGGACAAATAAAAACACCATCCTCTTGCAAGTCACTGGTCATACCCTGCCGGTTTCTCTCTGAGCTTTGTTCTTGAAAGAAAAGCTGAGCAAGATGCCATCAAGGTAGGTCGTTCAGATTGCTTGACAAGCATCAAAGCATCCTGCATAAAACTTGGTTTTGTAATTAGCTGTTGAATGTGCCTTAGTATATATTAGAAAACATTTAGATGTGTTTATTCTTCAAAGGTCTACCTGACAGTTAATCAGTTTCCCAGGACAAAAAAAAAAAAGAAAAAAATCTGTTCCTGCTAGCCATTTGGAAAAGCCTGTGTGCAACTTAGGGCAAACCCAACACCTGATGCTTTTTTCAAGGTTAAGTGTGCTTTTGTTCACACTAGACCTTCTTCCCAGTATGAAGTTTTCTTGGTTTACTCAATGCGTAACAGAATGCATCAAAATACTGCAACTGGTATTTGTGCTCTCCAATCCAGAAACCATCTTTTAAAGAAAGCACCACAGAAGTAGTTTGTATTTTAAGGCTTCAATCAGTTAAAACTAAACCTGCAGCTTAATTTTGCTCTACTCTTCAAATTGAAAACAACAAATTTGAGAATTAGCTTTGCCACTTTTCAACATACTCAGGTACCATTCACATATCTTCTGACGCCACTGGGACTGTACCTAGGTTTTTCTATAAACTTAACATTAACCCAAAGAACACAGAGACGCAGCATTGAACTTTTGTTTTAATGGTCTCAAATTCTGTGACAGATTTTTGGTCAAGTTTCCATTTTAAAAAATTTATCGATTTTAAAGACTAATAACTTAAACTGCCACGAAACAAATGGTCCACAAACATTCCTTTCCTTCTGAAGCTTTTACGATGCATTGTAATCATTAACCAGTCTTTTACTATTAAACTTAAATGGCCAATTGAGACAAACAGCTCTGAGACCGTTCTTCCACCACTGATTAAGACTGAGGTGGCAGCTGATGTACAGAATTTTCATTTAGCCTTCTGGGCCTTCTGGGCAGACTTTGTGACCTTGCCAGCTCCACCGGCCTTCTTGTCAACTGCCTTGATGACACCAACAGCAACCGTCTGCCTCATGTCACGCACAGCAAAACGACCTGAAAACAGAAACATTGTTTTGTGACTTTTGTCTAGAGCTACATCCCCACAGCATTACCTGCGCAGCAGCAACACACAGCTTGGGCTAAGTGGGCAAACTCCGCTCTAGGGCAGTAAACTGCATGAGAGCAGGACAGAGACAAGAGCAGCCCTCCAGTTTTGGTTCTGCTCACTATTCAAGTCACAGGTTTTAACAGCATTTCACAAAACGTATTACATCCCAATTCTAGAAACCAAAGAGTGTCTTTTCCAGAGAAGTGTATCAACACATTTTAGAAGATGCCTTACCAAGAGGAGGGTAGTCAGAAAAGCTCTCAACACACATAGGTTTGCCAGGGATCATATCAACGATGGCAGCGTCTCCAGATTTCAGGAATTTGGGACCATCCTCCAGCTTCTTGCCGGAACGACGATCAATCTTCTCTTTAAGCTCAGCAAATTTGCACGCAATGTGAGCAGTATGGCAATCCAGCACAGGGGCATAACCAGCACTGATTTGGCCAGGGTGGTTCAGGATAATAACCTAGAAAACCAAGAAAGCTAAGTTAACACCAAGACAACTTCCGATACTAAAGTGTCTTAAACATCTTCAAACAAACAGCTGCAAAAATGACCTGTGCAGTGAAGCCAGCAGCTTCCATCGGAGGGTCATTCTTGCTGTCACCAGCAACATTGCCACGGCGAACATCTTTCACAGACACGTTCTTAACATTGAAGCCAACATTATCACCAGGCAGAGCTTCGCTCAGGGCTTCGTGGTGCATCTCAACAGATTTTACTTCAGTTGTAACGTTGACAGGGGCAAATGTAACCACCATGCCTGGCTTCAGAACACCAGTTTCCACACGGCCAACTGGCACAGTACCAATGCCTGCAAAAGAGAAGCAATGTTTGTAATTCAGCTCAATGAATACACACCTCTTCAGAAAAAACACACTTGAAACAAGCACTCTACATTTTCCACTTGAAAAAACTGCTCTCGGGCAAACAACTGCATTTCTGTCACTAGCTCCCTGTGTGGAGTTATGGGTTATTCATGTGCTGTTTTACCTAAGATCCTCAGGCCTTCCAAGAACTTTTTGCACCTTGAGGGTGTTGCACAAGTCACACATCAGCTGTTGACAGCAAGCAAGAAGCATTATAAGAAACACGTACCGCCAATTTTGTAGACATCTTGAAGAGGCAGACGCAGAGGTTTGTCAGTTGGACGAGTTGGTGGCAGAATACAGTCCAAAGCCTCAAGGAGGGTGGTTCCACTGGCATTCCCATCCTTTCGGGTAACCTTCCATCCCTTGAACCAGGGCATCTGTAACAAGAAACGAGTCCAGACATAAACTGTCTGCCATTTTTAATGGCACAAGGCAAGAAAAGACCGAGGGGCCTTATCTTGGTATACTATTGCAGAGTAAAAAAATGTGAAGTGCTGAAACTTGAATTCTGACCCTGGCACTTCCAAACATAGCTACTAAAAATCACGTGCATCTTACAACGGTGTAATTTATCTCTATAATCTTCCTAGTTCCATTTCTTAATATATACAAATGCCAAACCTACGTTAGTGCTGGGCTCCAACATGTTGTCTCCGTTCCAACCAGAAATTGGCACAAAAGCTACAGTGTCTGGGTTGTAGCCAATTTTCTTGATATAAGTGCTGACTTCTTTGACAATCTCTTCATATCTCTTCTGGCTGTAAGGCGGCTCGGTGGAATCCATCTTGTTGACACCAACAATCAGCTGTTTTACACCCAGGGTGTAAGCCAGAAGGGCATGCTCACGGGTCTGCCCATTCTTGGAAATACCAGCCTCGAACTCACCAACACCAGCAGCAACAATCAGGACAGCACAATCAGCCTTTGAAAAGAAAGAAAAAAAAAATCCCCCGATTACAACTCTTGCAGATGTGTCAAGGTATTAGGGTTAACTCTCCCAACCAACCAAGGAACCACCTGCCTGAACTCTTGAAATCCTTAGTCCTATTTACATACCTGAGAAGTTCCAGTAATCATGTTCTTAATGAAGTCTCTGTGTCCAGGAGCATCAATGATGGTGACGTAGTATTTGCTCGTTTCAAATTTCCACAGGGAAATATCAATAGTAATACCACGCTCACGCTCGGCTTTCAGCTTGTCCAAGACCCAGGCATACTTGAAGGAACCTTTGCCCATCTATGGATTAAAAAAAACCCAGAGATTTGCTTTTTTGTTTTCCCCATTTTTTTTTTTTTCAAAGGCAGACATATATTTGCTTTTACTCAAGAAAGATCACACACCGGCTAAAGCAAAATCCAAGAATAGTAAGTGGTTTAATACCAAAAAATGTTGCTGCTTGTAAAACAAGCAACAAGATACACTTGGCACTACTAGTGAGAGATGCCAACTGTTTTCTGTTACTTAACCTGCTGACAGTTAAGCCCTTAACAGCTTGTTAATTGCACTAACACATCTTTATGCTAGTTCTCTTGAGCCTGTGCCATACTATCAAGTATCCTCTACAAATTTAAATTGTCCTACTAATGCAATCCCTGCAATACTCAACATTTTAACTGCTGCTCAGACCAACTACACTTAATTCTATGACATGCTTATCATGACACACGCTATTTAAGTATGATCAATAGAACCTTCCAGAGGCTCAAGCACCAAAATCTCTACCTTTCTTATTTTTAGAAAGGTAAACCTTCTCAGAGCACCTTATTTAGTTTTATCCTCAAAGCCACATATGCAAAGACTGAAGCTAGAAACTGCACCTGGATTATGATTCCGGACACAATTATGCAGTTGTAGCTTTAGACTACCTTCCCCCTGCCCCCCGCCTCATCGTACACTTCACAATCTGAGCAACTAACATAATGGCAGATTCAACACTTGAGCACTTGTTCAACTCTGGAGACAGCTGCAACCTAACTGCTGCCCTGCAGCCACAGAACGCTTACATGCTTGTTTGGCTACTGGGAGAGTTGCAACAAAACTGCCTCCCCGTGGCCACGAAACAGTTTGCAACTAAATCTCTTTATTCATTCCTGCACCCAAAAATCTTGTTGGATGTCACAGGCCCACACACCTCAGCAGCTTCCTTCTCAAACTTCTCAATGGTCCTCTTGTCAATACCACCACATTTGTAGATGAGGTGGCCAGTGGTGGTGGACTTGCCAGAATCGACATGGCCGATGACGACGATGTTGATGTGGGTCTTCTCCTTTCCCATTTTGGATGTCAGTTAAATTCTTTCGGCAAAGGAGAATCGACACCTGAAAGTTACCCAGAAAAATACCAGTTACGCCTCCAGTGCCATCGCTTCCCCAGTGCTGCCGGCAGGGACTGGGCCAAGGGGCGGCAGGC
>NW_010388998.1:30339-31289 GCF_000710305.1 Buceros rhinoceros silvestris | reverse complement strand
TGGATAGTTAAAGCAAATTCTCCTAAAAAGATCTTTTGGTAACCCATCACAACCTTATTTTAAACAAAACTTGCTTATGACAATACAAAAAAAATTTGAAATTTAAACTACAGAATGGACATCCATTGTGGACCTTTGGAATCATTTCCCAGAACAGATTGACCATGCCATAAAAGATCTGTACAAGCACAAATTGCCTATAATACTTACAATGTTAACTGAATCCTTTAATATTTCCAAAAGTTTACTGATGAAGTCCACTAAAAAAGAGAATTAAAAAATTGTTGTAAGTTCAGTTGTTAAAATATCTAACTATTTGTGTCTGTTCTTTTTTTTTCTTCCTTATCTGGTGACCATTGGTTTTAATATGAGTGTTGCCAATGGACTGAATCTGGCACAAGGACACTGCAGCAGATGTACTCCAGTCCACTAGAACGGCTATCACACTGTCCACCAGCACTGCCTTCCACTGACTCTAGATAAGGTCTAGTTTTGCGCTGTTTTTCAAAACTGAAGGAGGAGGAGTATTTCTCTGCCATAGAAAATGAAGTATGCTTTTTTTTTTTTTTCCCCCTTGAGAGCAGACTTATTTAGACACTTCCTTTTGGGAGCTTAAACCTTTCTCAAAATAAAATGTTCATGCATCAGAATATGTCAGATTGGTCATTCAGTTTAAGTTATTTGTTTTCCGGGTAATTCAGAACAATTTCCATTCCATCCGTCCTTCTCCCTTTTCCATTACATACCATTCAATTTATATATGAGATGACTGGGGTCATGCTGTATGTCTTCTTGACTAGAGACTTTTAAAAACAATTCTATGCCTCTTCTAACTCTTTGCAGAATTACGAAGTCCTACTTCACTTTTTAAAAAAAATAAATTAAATAACTAGAGTTCTTATATTCAGTCTCTACAGTGCTGTCTGTCTTCCGCTGGACATCTGTCTTCT
>NW_010388998.1:20062-30185 GCF_000710305.1 Buceros rhinoceros silvestris | reverse complement strand
AGAGACTGCTGAATGTTAAATGCTTAATGAAGCTTAATGAAAATTTATCTTTGCATCTACTTTTCAGTTAATGCCTGCTTATATCTTTTTGTACCATAAACAGCAGTTTTTACATTTAATTTAATAAAAGAAAAAATAAATAGGAAGGGAGGCATGAAAAAGGGACAGGAAGGAAGTTTCTTAATGAACTCAGTAATTAGGTACACAAGCATAAACTTGAAGCTGTACTAAATAATGTACTGACAGTTACTCTTCATGAGAGGGTAGTATCTTACCAAACTAGGCAGTTGTTCTCTGTGAGACACAGAGAACTTAATCTCTCTTGGCTAATCCTACAGTTTCCTGTGTCTCTAAACCATGTGACAGAAAAAAAAATAATTAATCCACTTTGTTCTATACCGAGGTTATGTGTTTCTGCTGAACGCAGGTGTGGATATGTTAACGTACAAAGCCTAGTATCTAGGCTGGAAACAGCTGCTCATTTAGCAGAAAAAGTTATGTATCCCCATAAAACAGGAACATTGGAAGAAATTATGTAAATTTTGCCTGCCTCACTTGTTTCTGTTTTATAAATTCCCTGTTTTAAGCAGAGCTCTGCTATGTTAAATGTGTGTTTTCTGTGTGTTTACAGTGTGTTTATTGTAAGAAATACTTCATAAGGCTGCCTACTTCCAGCCAACTATAGAATTTCTGTATCAGCTTGATCACCTTTGCTCCCTGTTTCCCCAAGGTGCATGGCTTTGGACGTATGAATAACATGGCTGCATCTGATTAGATAAACAGAAAATCCTTTGATAATAACAGGATGGGTTATCCGAATTTCTTATTTAGGACTGTAGGCTATGTTCTGACTAGAAACCATGTTAAAATTTTATAAGTAGGATTTTGATTACTTAAGGAAGAGGCTTCCAATAGTTTACATGTCGAGTTTTTTCCTCAGATTATACTTACTACAAAACCAAAAAGATATAAAACGTCCTCCCTACTCAAGAGACAATTCCCTGTTACAATCACCAAATTGTTCTTACTTTTCTTAGGCAATTTCAAAGAAATTTCTCACTCAGAAAATAGCAGATTTTTTTTAAAAGCTCTTAACTATGTCAAGTTCCCTGCTCCTGTAAATTGATTTGATCTGTTTGCTTTCTGACCTTTCACAATAAATTTATTCTGGTCTGACAAAAAGGGAAAGGATAAGTAGGAATTGTAACTATCAATTACCCAACACTGACTTCACCTGTTCATAAGAGTTCTTTGTAACTTTTCCTGACTCCCACAGGGTCTTTTCAGTATTGAAGGAATTCAGGTTGATCAAACTAGATGGTGAGCAAAGTTGGTGGTTTACATCATCAGTAACTTCACAGATGTTAGACATGCTCTTATCATCAAATGTCTGAATTCAGCACCAGATAAAAACAATTCAATTAAAAATAAAAAGGAATTATCTGACACCTCATGAGTCAAACCAGATAAACACAGATCTGTAGTCAAAAAAAAATGGGGAAAAAAAAATGACCAGTGGTGCAGGCCGTAAAATTAATTCCTCAGAAAATAAAGCAGTCATTTCTTCACAGGTATTCTGTAGGCATTCAGGTCTAGGCTGTGTACAAAACTACTTTAAAACATGTATATTTGTTTTCTGGTTGAGCTTCTGTTACCTTCTGTTTTTTCAGTGGGTCACCTAGGAACATTGTATATGCTACCAAGATGTAAGCGTACACAGGGTCCCTCACATTCCTTGCGTGCTTAAAGCCATCACTGATAGATATAATTAATGTCTTTGAAGCCTAGGAAAGACTACCCTAGGTCTGTCCTAAATATTTTTTCCTTTATCCTTCAGCTGGGTGCCACGGGCACAAATTATCCATATGCTGTTTACTACATTCATATTCAAATAGTTCTGTAAGACCTTTCCATCTGCCAGTGTTTGTGGTAGCAGTGAGAGCTATCCCTATTACTTGGCAGATATGCTTCTATTTAAGAGGAGGAATCTTGGTGCATACGTGCTATCCGTGACCTCAGCATGGTTTGAAAGTCCCCGTTTTCTGAAAGCAAGCTGTAGTTCCAAGAATGCTCTTAATGTAATATCTATGTAGAAAACACTTAAAAGAATAGAGGTACAAACCCACCACCACAGCAATCTGACAGCTGACTGTATTGCCAATGCTGCAGTACTGTTGAGCAGAGTCACCCATTTCTGCACAGTCACAGGTTCTTTGAACTGAACATTTCATCCCACATAGCTAGGGCTAGCCCCTTGCACAGCTCCACGACAGTCCATTTCCTCATTGAAATTCTGGAGTCATGGTTGATCACACATTCGAGATAGGAGTCTACCCTGTGGAGTGGAACTGCTTCACTCGGAAGTGTTACTATTAGATCCTGTCAGAGAGCTATCTTATCATGTCCTTGTCAAGGCAAAAGCAAGCTTTTTCTGAAGAGTATTATGTTAGTGGAGGTGAATTAAAGCCTAGGAGAAAACCATACTTCAGTCACTATAACATGATTAAGGAGATTATCTTACAGGTAAAAGAAATTTTTAAAATTCAGTCTGTAGGTAGTGAGACATTTTTAAGTGCCTGAACTCAAAACCAAGACAGTAGCTAAACTGACTGCAAGGGATACTACAAAACAATCAATTCTTTCAGTTTCTGAGAAGAGAGATCTCTCAAACACCTGTTAAGAACAAAGCAGGCTTTAAGCCTAGGACTAGGAGAGAAGCAAAGGCTGCACCAGGTTTCTCACAAAAAACCCCAAAACAAAACAAAAAACAAAACAAAACAAAAAACCAACCCCAAACCCTACTGCTGTCTAAAAGGACACATCTTTAAAACCTTAGAAATTTGCTTCCTAAAATGTAGAACTTGCCTGTGTTCCAACTCTTTAGGGTGGTTTATACCTACATTTCCATCTGGCCAATACACCGTGGTTTCCTGAGTCTGGAAACCATCATTTGGTAGGTGCACGCCGTATTTTTGACCTGATGCAGATGGAAAACGCGGCAGGGGCAGACCACTGGACCCAGGAACTGTGACGCACTCACATGTACCATAGTCCAGTTACGGTTTATGAGCGTAGGTATAAAAGCAAGAATGAGAAAAGTTAGGTATTCCTGGTTGCTTATTTTGTAAACAGCATTTAACATTATTTTAAATTGTTTTAATATTATTGTAAACATTATTTTTTAATGTAAATATGTCCGCTTTTCAAATTCTCAACAAGTCGTCTTAGAGCCCTGCTTCTCTACTTCACGGAAAATCCACTCAAAGCATTGGAAAATTTAATAGTAAACTTCACTGATACCTAACACTGTAGTAAAGTAGAAGTTTACTGGATTATTTTGAGCAATATCACACGATCCAACTCATTATATAATGTACTAATTTGATTAGATTTGTGAGAAGTAACAAAAGACTACTGAAATTAATGAACTTTCTAAATCAATTTACAATACAAGACAAATTAAGAAGACTACTGCAGTGTCTCAGAAGTGTCTACAAAACTAAGTAAAAATTAATGATAAACAAAAATACGTTCCCTTTGTGGTTTATTTTCATCCAGATGCATCCAGCTATGAAAGCACTATCAAACAAATCACTAATTAGTAGTCAGTTCAAGACAGTTTCAGAAAGTAATCCCTTGGCTTCCAGTATCTTTTTGATACTGTCACAATTTTAGGAAAGTGCCTGGAACTCCACAAACGCTGTTTCTACTTAGGGGCAGGAGCTGGTATTTAAATATGCAGCTTCTTCTGCAATTTGTGAAGGATAAAGCAGCTGAGAATGGCATCCATGAGGACTAGCAGTCTGAATGAGGGTTGAAGGCAAGGTTATGTCCTATTCCTTGTTTCCTTATGGTCTTCAGCAACTAGTTCCCATGCTGCAGGGAATCCTCTCTTAAGTCTTAAAAACCATTTCCTTGAACAGCATCCCTTTCCTGTGGAGTGTCAGTGGTGGTGGCAGCACTGCTTAGCCACTTCCATGTTAGTTACAGCTCCATGATGTGGAATATGGAGTCCACCTCCTCTTCCCTATATATACTGATTTTTAGGAAAGTCATTCAAATTCTAGTCTAAATTTGCAAAAACCAGGTCTGTCTTAGTCTCTTTATTGCCCTCCATGGTAAAGCTTCCTTAGAAGAACTCTCACATGAGCAAATGCTTAACATCTAATACACAGACTATCGTTAAAAAGGGGAGTGCAACCCAGGTCTCTTCTTTCAAGTGAATGCCCTGAACTACTGGATTACAGCCCTTTTTCTTTGACTTGGGAAATACTGAAGATGCTTTACTGTTCCAGAATTTTTAAGAAAACTTCATTGTGGAGTTTACTGTCTACTGACTATGCAAGATGCAAGATGCATGTTCTTCAAATAAAGGGTGGAATAGAAACATGTACTGATCTAATGTATTAGTCACTTAACAACTGAAAAAAGGGCAGCACCTGACTTCCAGCTGCCTTTTAAGAGATCTGATCTTTTTTGTTCATTTTCAGGTGCCAAGCACAGGGAAAGTATTTGTGAAATGAACACCTCCTTTAGTTCAGTCCTATAAGAGCACTTGAGAAGGGGGCAGGATTTAAAGTGTGACCTACAGCCTTTAATATTGGTTTTGCTTTCCAATCCTATTAGCTGACTTTGCTCCACTTACGAACTCCTTACTCATGGATTGTTTAAAAAATCTCTGAATACTGATGACACCCAAAGACTCTACTGTCAAAATACAGATTTAGACAATGCAGAAAACAATTTTTGTTGAAGTAGATCATGGTTTAACATTCTGGGATTCATTTTGACGGGAGCTATAGATCTCAAAGCCAGCTACCTGACTTTAAACTAGTAAGTGCTACACTCCTTTATAGTTAAAGGAGAGAAATAATCACATCTAGAAGGGGATTAACCTCATTTACCTTAGATAACCTATTTATCTGCATTGACTGCAAAGTGACCTCCAGCTTTTTAAACAGATCTAGGGAACAAGTTTTCATATACTACCTTAGGTTAGATGGACCCTAATCTCTGTATCTAAATTCAGTAAAACTTCTTCAGATCATGTGTGATTCATATTCACAGAAAGATCTTTTCAGGTCACTGTAAGCTACAATTCAGGTAACTTTAGGAAGAACTAAGGTTGTCCATTGATGATCCAGCTTAAAAGCCATTTCATAAAAACATTTTTTCTGAGTACACCTTACCCTGGGAACTTCAGCACACCTTCCTCTTCTTCTTCCAGAACTCACACAAATTGAGATTTCAACCTATGAAACAAAAAAACCCCAATGCTAATACCTGTCATAGTCCAAGGAAGAATTATTCTGTGGTCCTAGTCTTGAAATTCACAGCTCTTTCATCAATCACTTTCACTATTCCTTTAGGGTTTTAGAGAGATTGCTTAAAGAGATTCCATTGATATTGATCCTATATCCACTTAAGTCTTTCATATGTGGATTTTTGCCAAGCAAAATAAAGAGTGTCCTTTATGTCAGTGACCTCAAAGACCACATCAAGCCTTTTATTGTAGAAGTGGAGAATTTTTTTTTAATTTAGGGTTTTTTTCCTTTTTCTCAGCCTTTCATAATATTGTTTTGAAGTTGTATTCTGAAGGCAAACTAATCCTCAAAAACATAATTACTCAAATAGAGTAAGCAACAGCCCATATTGGTTCTATATACAGTGGTTCATTTGGGAAGCAACACAATTAGAGCTTTTGCCTTATTTGGCTATCTATCTCATGCACCTACTCACTAACTGGCTTTGTTCCCTAATTCTCCACTTTCCATCCCAGCAGGCAGATCACTGCTGGTCTGGGAAGCTCAGGCAGAAACTTGTGCCAGTTTGTGTTGTGCTGCTGCGAGTGTTTCTTCACCTTCTTACCTGCACCCCTTCTTCTTTTTGAGACCACTTCTTTCTGAGAATCCGTAATTTTCAACATGAGCTCTCCTTTCTGGAATACCAAGTCCCCAGTTTTCCCAATCTAAATAGTCTATGTGCAGAATTACAATGCATGGTCAGCCTCCTGACTTTATGCTATGACTCTCTATTAACTGGAGGATTTAAGATGTGCCACTTTTGTCTAGCCTAGATATTATAAAAGTTTTCAGCTAGTCTAAACCAATTACAGCTAACAAGTAGCGGGCTTAAAACAGTTAAAACAAATAACAAAATAAAATGTACATAACTTTCAAAAATCTGCATGACATAGCTAATTTACCAAAAAGTTCTTTATAAAGTGTTAGTTTATTTCTGCATTTTTAATGTAATTTATTTTCAAATTTTTGGAGAAGTAACAGAAGGATTTCTCATTGCCTTATATGTGATTTTATCACACTTTGCATATGTATTATCATAAACTCTTTGCACAAATAATAGTTCTATCTTAAAGGGAACAGAAACAAATAAAAATCATTTAGTCTCTCAGCTCCAAGATGGCCCAATATTACAGAATTAATAGTTTTATCATATGTGTAGTCATCTTTTGTTTTGGTTAACTAAGAAACACTTTCCATTATGAAACATCATTGGAGCCTTTTTTGGGGGTAGCTTGTATACCAACATTACTCATAGGGGAAAGGGGAAAAGTTCTGGAGTTGGAAAAACACCAATGGCTGATGTCAGGAAATTCCTTCAGATTTGACTGGGCAACAAACTACAGGGAATTACTGTTTTCCTGTTGGGGCTTCCATTATTGCTTTTGACTGGCAGCATATCAAAGCCACAGACCATCCAAGAATGGAGCCCTGCTCCTCCTGCAGCCACAATTAACGTCCGCTCCAGTGAGAAGTATTGAGAGCAAAACCTCAACCTTTTGCTTCGCAGGGCAAAAGTAGTTATAAGAAAAAGAGATGTTGTAGAGATCTGGTAGGGATGTCTAGACTCTTCTATGTGCAACATTTTCACTCCTAAAGATTAGAAGTGATATGAAGCAGACATAGGCAAATAAATGTAGTAGGCAGGAAAGCATGAAGTAGAGCTCATTACACTGGACAACTTACATGAATGAACATGGATCTTTTTCTTCTTGTTTTCCATAAGGCATTTCATGTTCCATTGCATTTTCCCAAGCCGAAATTCAAACTGTTCTTATGATTTTGTATTGTTTCTTGAAGAGGATACAAATTCTGTTTGAGCCACCTTTTACAAAAGAGACATTTACTTTTCCAACCCCCTTCTCTAGTGACTGATATATATCATATCCCAATCTTTTCTCCCTACTTGAAGCACAGCTAATCCTGTATCTTTAGCAGTAGTGATTGAGATTAGTGGCAATTACCAAATCTGAACTGATGTTGCATTTGAAGGCGGGGGGTGGGGGGGGATATTATTGCAGATGACAAAATCTGTCATGGTTACTAATTATTACTTACCTGTATTAGCATGTGCTGCTGAGATCCTGTGTAGTCATTTATTCATTCAAAAGGTTGCAAAATATCTATGGACAAAGCACATTTATCACTGAAAGGACATAGGAATGATTCTTACACTTTTTGTAATGTCATTATTTTTCTTTACGGTGTTTCACTGAACTAGCTTTAATAAGGCCAAACCCAGTCGTGATTTGCAGTAGCAGGCTTGGCAGGAAAAACGGCATCTGGCCCAGAGGGGAACAGAGCAGTGTCCTGTCCTTGACTGCTATTGATCCAGTCCCACTGAGGTCAACATTCAAGAGCTTTCAAATGTTCAAATAGTTTGTATTTATTACATTTGTTCCAAATATGTTTTGACCTAAATGATTTCTGTATTTTAGCTTGTCAACCTCATAACTTTTAATTGCAAGATACAGAGGTTTATTTCATGCTGACCTTTTTGCAAATTGAAGTCTACCTGTGGAGCAGGGTGACAAATCAGTAAAGCTGGCATTGTAAGATTTCACTGATTAGTGTTTTAGAATGAATCTATTATAGAGATCTAAGTTATTGCCACTACTTACCTGCTTTTTTTTTTCTTCAAGGAGAAACTACATAGAATGTCTACTACAAAGTGAAATACCATTCATATCCTTTTACAAAAGAATTATAAACACATAACAAGTAGTTTTTTGAACTAATTTTCAAGATTGTTTTGAAGATCAGATGGAACATATAAAGACACATTCTGATTCCCAAGGTAAAAAAGTTTAATATTTTTACTCATCTATTTCTTCAGAGCCCAATAACTGTGGATGGCTACACCATGAAATTCAGAAAATTAGCCAGTTTTGATTTAGCTTATCTAATAATAGGGAATCCACTTCTTTATGTTAATAGTATGAACTATTATCTTTTATTTTACTTTCAATAGGCTGTTATCAACATCATACTATCTGTCTCTAAGTTATACTACTTATCTGCATAATGTATGCAAAAAAATAAAGGCAAACGGCTCATACAAATCCTCCTAATTCAAGCTGATCATTTATACCAACTGATAGGCAAATCTGAAATATTACAAACAGGGTTCCTCTAAAACTATATTAAAAAGACGATATCACACTGTGCTGCATTACGTTTGATTAAAGCCGCTTCTTTAGAAGAGAATTAAATTAAAAAGAAAAATAAAGTGGTATGATTGATTAAATTAGAAGATAACAAAAGAGAAGGATTTTTTCATTTTGATTTGAATTACCAAAAAAATGATGGACTTGCATATATATGTGTTACAATTGCCTCATCCATTTGATGACTTAGGTCTCTTGTCTCCTATTCTGAAATATTTGAATTGTAGAGTAATTAAATACTTTCTTACATGCAAATGAACTCATAGGGCTTTGTTAGAATGAAAGGGCTGGCTAGGCTGTGGGTGTGACAGGAAGAATAGTGTCTAAAAGCGATCATGTTAAAACTGCCTTTGAGGGAAATCACTTGAATTCATTCTAAGTATCAGGGAAGACTGGGATGAAAATAAAGAGCAAATCTCCTTCAGTGTCATGAGAGCACATGCTGAGTCACATTGTAATTTTAGATGTGGATGTTGTAACTCCAAGTAGTAGGAGTAGTTCAGTTTCTTGTCTCAAGTATGTGTGTACTGAGACAGAGACAAAGAAGGGATATTAGCTGTTAAACAGACATATCCTGTTGGCATGTCTGGGAAACACTTGTGATGTCACATGAAAGCCCTGTACGGTGATGCTGAGCCACTGGAAACTGTACTTGTGGAAAACAAAGACAGAAGCCCCATCCCTGGAAACATTCAAGGTCAGGTTGGATAGAGCTCTGAGCAACCTGATCTAGTTAAAGATGATCCTGCTCACTGCAGAGGGGGGCGTTGAATCACTGCAGGGGCTTATCTCTAACATATTTCTAGCTATGAAATATAAGTATTCAGTTATGTGGAACACTAATGTTTTAAAAACAAATCAGGAAATGTATATTTGAGGACTTAAAAAGACATAGTCATGATTCTGCTAATGATACATGCAAAGAAGTCTTTGCTGAAGTTTGTGTGTATTTGACATGCAGAACTTACACATGCATACACATAAAAGAAGCCCCATATAAGTCTGAACACTATATATTGCGATACATTTATAAAATGTGCTTGGTCTTGACTTTTATTGCTAAGCATGAAAACAGTACTGCAATGTGTTACCCATCAATGATCGGTTCCATGCATTTGATAATGAACCTTTTCCTTCTCGGTCTGTGTTATGATGAGTCATTGTTTTGATGAAAACCTGAGCCAAAAAATTCAAGCATCTCACCTAAGAGGCAAACTGCTGAGAATCCCTTACAAAGCAGTAAACCAACACAGCTCTTACTGGCTGTGATGATCAATGCATGCTGAGGATACTAAAAACCTCAGAGGGCTGTAGTCTGTGAGGAGCAGACCAGATAGCTCCATTTAAATATGTGCTCTGCACTTCTCTCTTTAGAAAAAACCTTGTTATTAACCTTAGCTTGAAACCTAAGTTCTAACACAATACTGTCCTTACTTGTTACAGCTGTGGCTTAGATTGGATATACCGGATTCTTACTAATCTTCACTTAATTGCTGTTTAACAAGTGTACTTTTTCTTTAAAAGTCCATCAGTATTACAAGTCAATAATCATGCTGCAGGAGATGCAAGGCATATTGACGTGCACACAAACGCGGTGTGAGTACACCAGTGGGGGCTGCAGCAGGGGGAGCCCCTCTCCCCCTGGGGAGGGCAGGG
>NW_010388998.1:6493-19926 GCF_000710305.1 Buceros rhinoceros silvestris | reverse complement strand
GCGCGCGCCGCCCCCGGCCCCTGCCACCACCCAGCCAGGAGCAGGGCAGCTGGGTGGCACTGGGGCAGCCCCAGGCCTGAGCATCAGGCACCTCTCTGGGGATGGGGACAGGCCTGGGCGTGGGCCCATGGCTGGGCAAGGCAGGGCTGTGGGGCACTGGAGAGCTGCTTTGCCGCACTGGGGAAGGGGCTGAGCTCCCCGGGGGATGACGTGGTGTCCTCTGATGGGGCAGGATGAGGGGAGGCCTGGAGAGGGGCAGGCCGTGGCAGTCAGCCCTGGTGGTGCCCTTGGGGAACCCTGAGTACAGCTACAGAAGAAGCAGCAGCTCACAGATAGAGGTTTTATTCCTGAAAATTCTTATGGCTTCCTTGCTGGGGTTCCACGTGCCTCACGGATAACTTCACCTGAGATGCAGGCCAGCAGTTTCCAGAAACGCAATACATATTGATCTGAAAGAGCGATGAAAATGCTCTCATTCGTTTGACTTGGCAGAGACTGATCAGTATAAATGTCCTGAGTCATTGCTTATGTACCCTGAATGTAATTTCTGTCTGCTTAAAAAGCCTGTTAGCATCATAACTATTTTATGACAAGGTAAACATTGCGTTTGGAAATCTATAGGTTACCGGCATACTGTGCTGCCAGGCGGCTGATTGCTCTGTTAGACCGTGTGAATCTTTTGGGGCAGAGCAGCAAGTCCCTCTCCCAGCCGGGCAGGAACCAGCAGCCTGCAGGGTCAGAGGCTGGTCCTAACTGCTAGTTACCATGATATCAGCATCTGGAGTGTGCACGTTTAGTGGTGCAATCACAGGCTGCTCAATGGCAGCTGCCCTCAATGCCAAAGAACGACGCAGGCTGCTATGGTGATTTGCCAGTAGGGAGGTAGCTACAGATACTTATGAAACATATACATACTTATGAGACATACTTATCTCCCTCACTCTAAAGTATTCCTTTCACATAGATAAAACCCATTAAACATTAAGTATTTTCAAGTGATAATGGAGTAAAAATTGGGCGACTTTAAGAACTTGTGTTCAAGCAGCATTGTATGCCATATTTGCTTTGCCTATTTGAGGCAGAAGAATTAGGCTCGGTCGTGAAACTGCTGTGTAGTTGTTAAAGTGCTGCTAAAAATGTCCAAGAACATGACTGTTCCTTGTTGAAAGACAAGAAATGAAGGGTATTGTTAATCGCATGAATTAGTTTCTTTATGTTTTTATTTGAGAAAGTATGTACCTGCTGCACACACCAGGTCACTGAGTCTGAACTTTAAAAACTTAACAGTGGCTCAGCCTGTGAGCTGCTTGATCTTAGAATCTGTAAAATGTTCTCTTACTGTGGTTTGAATATGCACTAGCACTGAACATGACAGGAAAAAACACAGGTCTATTTAACTATGAAAAAGGTGTGAAGTTAAAATAAGTAGTCAAACGCACTGCCCAACTCTTCTATTTTCCAGACTGCATAAACCTGTGGTTCAGAGACAAATAAAGTGGTTTTGCTGACTTGAGGTTCAGTGTAAAAAAATCTCAATTAGCCAGTTAAGGTAAATTTGGAATGACCATATATATATATATTTAATATTGTTAGAAGTTTCTCAGTGCATGTTGCTTTTGAATGAGGTACTGTGAACACTAATAATAAATGTGTACAAAGTGGAGTATTTGCATTAAGGAATCAGTAGACCATAACTGGATATTTTCATGGTTGAGTGTATGGTGAACAATAGACACGGTAAAATACATGGCAGCTGCATGATACACAATTTTACCTCCCTTAGCAATTACTGTGTACAGGAATACAACAGGACTGTATCAGTGCTGAAATCTCTTCACGATTTTTATAAGAACGAATACAAATCGATAGTTTTGTTGCATCCTTTGAGCAATCAAGATGGATGAGAACATGGTGACAGTCTGTCTAGGCAACACAAGACAAATGTATTCAGCGAGTAACAGGATACATATCACAATGTTTTCCTTTGTGGCGTCAACCAAGTACATTTCTCTGTTGAGTTTGGTAACGCTAAACAAGTTTTTTACGAACTACTTCAACATGCTGTTAGTTTTCTATCACTATTATTTAATTTGAAACATTGAAGATACTTATTTTATTATTATCCTAGATTGTTGAGTCATTTACTTTTAAACATGCGCTTTTCTTCAGAAAACCTTTCCCTCACTTTAATACCAATATTGAATTGTTCTGTAGCACATATTCAAATTCAGAAAATATAAGCATGTCCAAGAATGTTAGGTTTTAAGCAGTAGATATTTTTAGTTTTAGGCTAGCTACAATAAATTCAATTAGAATTCAGCCTCTTAACGTGCTGACCTATGGAGGTAATCCTGAAGTTTCGAGAGCATGAGCACATGTTAGCCCCAATGCTTTCTTCCCTTTTTGGAGACCGGAGTATGAGAGTCAGCCAAGCATCTTAATTATGTAGGAATAATCAATTGAACAGATAAAAGCTGAGGAAACAATTTTGCTTTCTTCAGAGCAGTTTTGGGAGTTATATTGTACCCTGAGCTGAAGCTGATGTCATGCTTTCCCAGAAGGGGTAATCAGGAGGTAACCGGAAGGGTGGGCAGAGGGTTAGCTGCCAAAAATTACTTAGTTGTAGTCTGTAAATTTTTTTCTTGCTCTGTTAGGCATTGGGTGGTCTGTGGTGTGCTGTACTTTGAGAAAGACATGGATTAATTGAAGGATCTAGAGAGCACTGTGATTTATAAAACATGATTTCTGGGGAAAACAAACTGAGTGGAATTTTTTAAGTCTAGGAAATAAGACTGGGGGAATGAATAACTTATTAGCCTTGTCTGTGGAGAGCAGTACAAGAATGAGTTGACTCAAAATTTTCATTACAAAGATGTTAATTTGAAATTGAAAAAATGAACTGTGTTGGTTGTAGGTTTTGCTAGCAGGAGGCTGAAGAGCGGCCTCTGTGAGGAGACACCGGGGCTGCCCTGTGCCAGACACAACAGAGGCCAGCCAGCTCCAGCTGACCCACCACAGGGGCTGCTGAGCCCTGCAGCCAAGATGGTAGTGCCTTAGGGAAATGGATTTAAGAAAGGGCAAAAGCACCCCACAGGCAGAGGAGGAGGGAATGACAAGAGTGAGAAACAGCAGAGGGAACAACAAAGTCAGAGGAGGAAGTAGAGGAGGTGCTCCAGGCACCAGAGCAGATATTCCTCCGCAGCCTCAGGAAGAACCCTTACTGAAGCACGTCGATATCTCCTGAAGGAGCAGCAGCTTGTGGAGAGCCCACACCTAAGCAGGGGAGAAGTGTGAGGAGAAGTGGCAGAGAGAAACCACTATGTATTGATCATAACTCCCCATGCCCCTGTGCTGCTCGTCAGGGTGCTGGTTGTATAGGAGTCTGAAGGAGTGAAGTTGAGCCTTGGAAAATGGTGAAGAAACATGTTGTTATAACGTTTGTCTTTCTCACTACCCAAATCTATTTCAATTGGCAATGAAATACACAAATTTTGTCCAAGCCAAGTCTGTTTTGCCAATGACACTAATAATTGGGTCTGGTTTTATTTCAACCCACAACCTTTCTCATCCTATTTTCTCCCTCGTGCTGAGTGAGCGAGCAGCTGGATGGGCATATTGCTGCTATGCAAGGCTAAGCCACCACAAGAACAAGTAAATGAACTTTCTCTAATGCAAGAATGAAAATGATGAAAGGAAATGCCCAGAGAGGTTTTGTCAATCTCATTTAATATCTTTTAAAGAAGGTTAACCCACCACCTACCAGAACGAGCTAGGTAGAGTTAATCCTCCATCATAGGAGGACAAACTAAACAATGTCTCACAAATCTGTATGACTTGGTAGGAAGGAAACACTAAAAAAATATATAAACAGTTATTTTAACATTTTTTTGAACAAGGGAAAGTTTCTTTTTTTCTTTTTTTCTGTATGGAGTGTACTTCAGATCACTTCAGAAAAGACAGCTAAGCTAAACAGCAGCAGTTCCATAAAATGGGATGAAGGTGAAATTGATATCAGTCACATTGAAGTAGAACATAAAAGTGTACAGAAATACTGTCATTTTGCATTCATCATCTTATATCTTTATATATCAAGAGGTTGCTGACCAAACAAACAAGAACCTTAAAACTCAGAATAATGTTGTTTCAGCAAATGTCCTGCTACCCTGCAGTTTTGTCCTTCCTATATAATTTAGAAAAGTTAAAAAATGGAAGGACTACTGGAATAGCGATAGGAATAGAGAATCCACCTGGAGAAAAATGAACAAAAAGCCTGGCTTGTTCAGTTTCATGTGACATCAGAAAAAGCTTACTAAACTGAGCACTTTAAATAAATATCATGTGCGGTTATACGTAAGATTAAAAAATGAGTCATTAAAAGTAAAATACAGCATTAGTCTAGGAACTAGACGACAGTAAATCAAGAGTTTCAACAATCCATTCCATTTGTTCTGGAAAATAAGAGAAGTTTTAACCATTAAGAGAATGACAATATCCAAATACCTTATTGCATCCAGGAACAGATTCTGTGGTCTGTATCCATAAGTCTTAATTTATTTTGCATAGATATTTAGGATAATTTCCAATCAAAACATCACTAGATACAAAACATCTGTCTCAGCAATGCTAGTCAGAAATACTGCAAATCACGTTTGTCCTGGTTTGAGCTAGGACAGAGCTAATTCTGTTCAGTGATTTTACTTTCCAGCTCTGTCTCTGCTCAGTGACTGCACTGGCTGAAGTTAACGGCACATTGTTGCAGACGGTGTCTGCTTCTAAAGGTGACAGCGCTTGATGTTTACAGTTACTGCCAGGGATTGGTGTGCAAAAAGGGTCTTGCTTACACTTGCTCCTGTAAAGACCAAGCTCACTGCTAAATCGTGTTTACCATGGTGGGGGTGCAGTAAGTTACAGTTGTACCTGTGGGAAGGAGCGGACAGGAGAGGTGACCCTCAAGTGACCAACAAGATATTCCATCCCATTGACGTCATATTCGCTATAAAGCTGAGTCAAGGGTCAATCTCTCTTCTTGAATAGCCAAGAAAGACCCTGCCCATTCTGCCTTCAATTCTGATCCATCCATTCCTGATTCCAGTTCCAGAATCCAGCTCCTGAATCTGGTTGCTGTCAGCTGCTGAGTCCAGGCTGGGTCTTCCCCAGTGTTTGCTCTGCAGCATCAGTGAGGACAGTGATGTGATTGCCATCAGGGGGTGGGGGTGGTGTGGGGGATGGTGTGATTGTTTTCAGTATTGGTATTGTGTGTATTCCAATTTTTTATTATTATTTTCGTTAAATCAGTTTTAGTTTTCTTTTCCAATCCATAAGTCTCTCTCCCTTATTCCCTTTCTCTTCCCGTTTGGGAAGGGAGAGAAGTTAATAGAGAGAGTCTGCCATTTGTCTAGTGGCTGGCTCAGCCCTGATCCATGACAATGTTTTTAAAACAAGTGTGCAAACCCATAAATTTGATATGCACGGTAAATAGAAGCAGAGGAAGTTCTATTTCATAGATTCTGTAGAAAGACATTATGTCTGTTTTGTTGTCCACTGAGATGTTATGATCCAGTATGAAAGAGAAACACTATCCATTAAGAAGATGAAATGTACCCACTGCATTTCTTCCAATTATTACTTTGATTTAAATATTTATAAAGCCAGATATTCTCTTGCATGAATCAGATGTAAACCATCAGTCATAGTTAGCTGGAGAAAAGATCTTTAAGATAAGATTTTTTTATAAAGCAAGTGGAATTTTAAGCAAAACTTTTAATAATCATTCCTTACTATATGTTTTGTCAGCTGTTCATGGCTGAACAGAAGAAGACATAAAGCATATTAAATAAAAAAAAATGTAATAACTTTGAGTGAAATAAATCTGAGAAAAATGTTTTAATTTTTTTTTAATGGAAAAATAAGAAATCCACCTGAGCCCACATGCAGATTTCAGAAGAGCTTGACTCAACTCTCTTTCATGTACACATAATTGCAAGTTGATTGATATCTTACTGACTCCAGAAGAACTCTATCAGCTCATCAGCTGGGGAAAATATAATCTATATTTGTTAAATTTGAATAATGCATATGTTTTTGTATAGTTTAATTGAGTGATAATCTTTCCAGATTACTATATTTTCCAAGATGGTTACTGAAATTAAGATATAAATGTAATTCCAACCCTATAGTCAGCCTTTAAAAAGTCATATACAAATCACCTCTTGGATTTAGAATGCAAAAAAAATAAAAATTCCTTTACTTCAGAGTAATTATGCTGCTATTTTTTCTGCCTCAGAGGAGGCGATTAAATATACCAGAAATGCTTGTGATGGTATTTGCCAAGCACATTTCAGTGGTGTCCTTTGACACAGCTCATTTTTACAAACCATGATCCTTGTCGAAGTGTGTAACACAGAGTAGTGTTAAAGAAATGGTAATAATGCAGATCTACCAGCATACCTGAATTTGTTATGTGGTTGTCAGAGGCATTATGGTAATAATGGATTACACCTTTTTCCGTGATACACTGGCCTATGCGTGCTGCTTCCTTGTGTGTTTACCAGCTACCTATCCAAATACCCACATATACTTGAAAGAGGGATTCTTGATTCAGATTAGAAGCTTAATTCACTTAGTGCCTTTAAATAAGGTGGTTTGAAATTATAGTAAATAACGAGTCACAGGCAAGCAGTACTGAAACCTGTTGTGTTGTAGCACTCTCTAACTGCTATGGCTAAAAAAGTTGATCAGACAGCTGAGAAACACTGCGTAATTTTAATCAAACTCCTATGATCTACCATTGTGCAGGAGAAGTGAAAGACTGAACAGATGATGAAATCTTACTTAGAACAACTGCACAACAAGGTAAATACAAAGGTGGCTTGGTAGACAAATCTCCTGTAAGTGACCTGTTGGAATGAGGCTTTTCCAAAAATGCATATACCTCAATAGGACACATCAGTTCTCTATTCGTATTAAATTCTTGGTCATGGAATGTTAGAGTAAGAGAAAATAGCAATAGGTCATTGAGAGAAACTACAAAATAAAGTTCTCTGTAAAATAAAGTCCTTTTTAAACTAAAAAATTGTTGTTTTGAGGTAAATTATCTTAGAATGTCTTACAAGTAAGCAGGTATTCATATTACAAGGACTGTGCACTGCAGACTGTGGACACAAAATCAGTTGTAATCACTGCCGAAGACAGAGATATCTTGGTGGTTTGTCCTGTGTTCAGCAGCTGTACATTTTGAGTGATGCATGAGAAGGTGCAGGCATAAGCTGTGGAAGCATGGTATTCACAAAGCATCATGCTTTGTTGGCGCCGAGGTAGATCTAGTACTGACTGCTTTGTGTGCCTTTTGGAATGTAACATTGCTATTTCTGTCATAACCAAGAAAAAGTTGAAGGGTAAAAAATAATTGAAAGGGAACACTGTTATGACTGGGTGTTTTTGATGTGTCATGGAAGCTTTCATTACCTCTTCCAGAAAATTGCAGGAACACATTCATCATCTGCATGTCTCTAAAAGTCAGCTGATACCACTGCATGAGTCTGTGAACTCTTCTAGGCCAAATGATGTGAAACGGACTTTAGCAAGTTTCTGCCAGGCAAAGTCTGTCTATTTCACAAGGAATATGGTGATGGTCTCTACAATGTGTACTGTGCAGTACCCAGCAAATTACAGATTTGCATCTTTTTATTTATGCCGTGGACATTCAGCAGAAGACTGGATCAACAGCATCTAAAGCACCAAAGGTGCATCTGCAAGATAGCTCTGATGAATTACTTCTTGTTACATGGTTTTCCCATCATAAGGAGACCTTAAGGCCATATATAACATCATTTAATCAAGGGAAGATAATGAGCTATTTGTTAATGGTACAATTACACAATGAATATGTATTTTGATTCCTAATGTGTTAAAGATCTTTTCTTATCAACAGACTTGCAAAGGACAAGTGCCATAACAGGAAAACATATGGGAGGTATTACCATTAAGAACATCATTATTATTACTGTGTTACCACTACAGTTTAGCAAAGGTTATAATTTATAGAGAAAATCTGCATAAATGCTTTTTAAATAGCGTTAGAACTTGTTGCCTCATGTGGTAGCACTAGTTTAAATATCCAAGTTTTGATTCACCGATTACTGGTGTGAAAGAATAGGTCTTATGAGGGAAAACACTGAGCAGCGTTTTCACAGCAGAAAAGGGCATAATCAATATCTAAACATACTGTTCTTGAAAGTTAAATATGCATTAATGAACTTTATGATCAGAAGGGATCAGTATGACCACTTTTTTTTTTTCCAGTAAGTGAGAATTAAAGTGCTTTTTTGTGTGTTACACATTTCCACTCAAGACATTTCTAAGGAAGGTAAAAGCCTTTTATTCATTTATTTTTTAAAGAATTCTAAATCCAAATTATGGTAACATACTGTTTCATTTTCCAAGAGATAGTGAAGAGAAATGGGGAGGGAGGAACAAATGACTTAGAAGATTGCTATTGTTATACTTTGCCATTTATTTCCCTTTTAGTTTGAGTGGCCAAGACATCTCTGTGATCCTAGGAAGGGAATAAATCACTTGCATTGCAATCTCTCCCCCAATGCAGAAAATCCTGCAAATCCTTAGGTATGTACCAACACATTTCCTGAAAAATTCAAGTCAACCAAGAATACAGGTGGAAATTAGCGTTTTCTGTGTCTGAAAGTGAGGGAATAAAAGCAGTTCAAGCATCATACAAACCTGTAGTGGTTAAGCTAGAAATTGGTCACTGTTGAACTGACATCTAATGACAAATTCATGGAGTACTATCAACAACTAATATGACAGATTTATTGTAGGAAAAAGAGACAGTACAGTCATACAGAAATAAAATGGCTTATAAGGAAATTTTATCTCCTAGCTTTTAACTTCTTGAAAGGCTTCAAAGCATTCAGATACAGCCATCAAAAGCATTATTATGTGGCAAAATTGGTTTTCCTGATTTTGAAATTCAGTTATGACATTTGTAAAGGTTTAGAAGCTATTTATTAAAGGTCAGTTTCTGTGCTGAGTAGATTTTGTAAGATTCACAGGAAAAATACTGGAAACAAGTAGCTCTCTGTAAATGTAAAATGAAATTTCTCTGTAACCCCCAAACGTATGTTTCTTGGAATCTAAGTGGCTGTGTCATTCTGTAAAATAAAGCATTTGACATATTATACATCAAACTTTAGCAGCACTTGCACACTTCATGGGTATTTCCTAATATAGTAATAAAAATACTTCAGTTGCATAGTGCAAGAGTGAGTTTCAGTGACACCTTGTAGAATTGAAGCAAATGCAAACATTTAAATACATCCATTCTATGCTTTGAAAAATACAGTCCTTAAAACTGTGAGATGGTCATACACAGCTCCCATTCACAACTGAAAATCATGAAGATGTTTTAAAGGGCAGTGATGAAAATACTGATTTTCAACTAATTTCTGGTTTTGTTGCACGTAAAACAAGAACTGCAAAAAAGTAGTAAGCTTTTATCTATCTCTTCAGAAGACCTACCTGTGCCATTGAAGAAAGTCTGTGTGTTTCAGTTTTTTTAATATCCCCAAACTGTAGACATAAGGTTGATAACCTTTAAAGGTCCCTTCCAACCCCCAACATTCCATGATTCTACCATTTCTTGGAAGGCTCAAAGAACATTCTAAGGTGGACTCCCACTGAGAATCCACTTAGATCTCATGAGTTCTAGTGGAGTGGAAGTCCTATTGCTCCCACAATTTCACTTTTGCATGGCAAGATATTTATGTCATTCTTGGAACTCTTCCGGGCATCATCACAGTCTTTTTCTTTGTACCTCTTATTTAAATCAATTCCTTAATAAACACCTTTGGGGGTTTCTGTTTAATTTTTTTCTTAGTTTATTTTTCTTAGTATACTTTTTTGTATTTAAATTGAAAAATCAATAGAAAGAAAATGTGATTTCTGGTTAGTATAACTGCAAACACGTAATTTATTTTAATGTCTTCAGATGTGCTTGATGTGACTTACCTTTACTACTTTACAGTTTAAAGATCCCAGTGCATCCTCGTAATCCTCAAGGTTAATCTTTACGAATTTACTCCAAGAAAAGTACTTTAAATGTAATTTAAATGAAAGTGATTTTTTTTCAGAAATACAGAATGCCTGCTGCATTAATTTCCTATGCATCTCAGGTTTTGAATATAAAGTTTGAATTGAAAGACAACCGTGAGTTCTGCTTCTGCATAGCTCAGCACCGAAACCTCTTTAAGATTCAGAAAACACATCTGCTCTACTTAGTAGGTTTTCTCAGAGTCTGCTTAACACAATTCATAGGAGTGGACTCTGTACTCTGCGGCGACATCCCAATATTTAAAAATGAAATAATGTAGCGGCTAACATACATCTAAAGGAGACTCAGCCTTATGAAAACATTCAATGTATGTCTGCTATTTCTTAGTGATGTGCCTTGAAACTAGCCTATAAGCTCTTTTGTTGCAAAGGAAATTGTTCACCGCTGCTGAAATTTGTAGCAAGGATGTGTAGCAAGGCATTAAAGATCTACTGGAGAAGGAGAGAAAGTGAGAGGAGGTATGGCTGAAGTCTGTTAACAAAAGTGCATACCTGAGAGATAAGATCCTATGTCTCACCTTTTCATAAGAAAGTTTTAAGTAAAATACAGAAGTAGTATTGGAAACAGAGATGAGAGATTTTCCAGGTAATATGCACATTACAGTATAAACCGGTGTTCTCATTTCTGTTCTCACACTAGCCACTGAACACGCAATTTCATAGGATGACACTATTTAGAAACATCTGGTTTTCCTGCGGTTCACATAAGACACCAACACTCATATTCCATGTTACTGTTTTCCATATTCCATAGAGGAGGTCAGAGGCAGACAGAAAAATGCAGTAAGCATTGCAATTCTTGACGGTGAAATCTCTAGCAGACCAGAATCCAGATTCAGGAATGGAATTTGAATTCTGAGCTGGGAAATAACATCACTTTTCCAGGGAATTTGAGAAAACATCAGGCAGATCTTGGGAAATAAAAATGTCCTCAACCTTAATCTTTAAATTGTGATCTTACATTCTCACCCCAGAAGAGGGTCTCCAGACTGCAAATTTAAGACATTAGGCAAGAAAGACAAGCTGCTGATGGCCTTCTAGCCCAATGGTTCACATCGTTGATTCTGTGGAGTTGCGACAAGAGTTGCATTTCAACAAACAGTGTGACTATTGGGACACACCATGGAAAATAGGAACTCTAGACTCACACTGGAACAATTCTAGAACTAAATTCAGTCATTTTCTAAGTAAGGGTAAGTGTTTCAATGGCTAGATTATCATGCCAAACCTTAGGCATCACTCATCGAATTTTCACTGAAGTTGTACTTTGTGTAAAACTAAAAGCCCATTTCTTAATTCTACTCAGAACATGCCTATTAAATTCCTTAGAGGCATCAAGACCCAGAGTTTATGAATCTCAGATGGCCTTGGAAGGCAGATAGGAAGAAAAACTTATGCCCTTGGCATACGTGGAACCGGGGTTTAAATGTCTGATCAAATTTCATGAGAAATATAGGCATTAGGAGCATTTAAATATTGTTTTGGATTTTACCCCAGGTGCATAAGTGGTGGTTACGTTCTAAAGTGGATTTAGTTGTATGTCTGTTTTGACATATGAGTGGCAGGTTCTACAGAAGATAAATCGTTTCTAATCTAAAGATGCCAATGTTGTAGAAGGTATAAATGAATACACAATTATTAACCATTTTCTTGGCTGGGATCCATCTACAATTAAGTGTCTTTAGTGCTTAATGCTATTCTGCATATGAAAGAATGGCATCCACAATGCAGGGAATTTACTAATAGGAGAAATTATTCTGCACCGGAGACTTGTTGACTATGCTATCAATGAAACTGTTATTTTATATTGTTAAATATACCATTATAAATTTTACTTTCTGTAATATCTGCCAATATTATTTCATGCTTACCAATGGGAGACACTAAAATAATATCCTCCAAAGTAAAGCACTGAATGGTGGAAAAACCTGTTTTGTGCTGTTATCATTCTGGCCACTGCTTACTTCCCAGTTAGTTTATTCACTTGCTCCTTTGCTTTATTTAATCCTGACTCCTCATCTTCACAGTTTTATTTTGCATAAAATGAGTCCACTGCTTTACTTATGTCCCTCAAATCCCTGCATAAATAGTATCTTATATTGAATACATCACCCTGCTGGCATTTGTAGGCTTGAAACAGTAATCTTTCAAACGTACGTAATATATGCTAAAGAAATGCAAGTGATGTCTTCTTGTAATTAGTAGTAAAACTCAGAACCTGGAGGGACATTTTCATAATTTTGCTAAGTAGAAAATTTACATGATACCCTCAAGCACTGGTCACTTATTTTTTACATTTAATTTACATTTACAGAACATTACATTCTGATGCGTTAAACTGAATGCCTTCTTGTTTTTTCAAAAGATTACTTCTAAAAGTAATAGTTTGATACAATAGAATGAACACTGATGTGTTACCATGGTTTTGACTGTTACAAATCAATACGAATATACTCCTACAATTCAAGTAGGAATATAGATAGTAGTCATTTTATACTCCCAGGTGGTCACAGAATCAGGATTAATGTATTCCTTGCAAGATTAACTTCACACAGTGAGCTGCCTGCTTTGAATTAGTTTATGAATCAAAGACTTATCATCTTCTCCCAAGCTTTTTGCATAATATAGGAAACTTCATCACATGAAACACTTGACATTAATTGTGAAAAGAAAAGGAAAGACGTTCTATTTTTTCAATAATAAATAATAATAAAAAGAAGACCTTATTTTTAGTAGAGAGCTGAAAGCCTATAAAGAATTTTGGATTTGGAGACTTTGTTTAGAAATAAATACGAGATTTGACTGAATTAATTTTTATGCTACTACTCAGTAATAGAAGTCCAAAATTAGAATGCATATATATTAATTTTTATAAGTAGGATAATAGGTATGCCAGGTATCTGTTTGGCATCAATGAATTGACACACAGGAGAGACACCTGTGACGCTACCTGGTTTTGGTGGATCTGTGGCAAGAGGGTGGTGTTCTAATCCCTCTAAGAAAAATAGCACATGCCACGCTCTTTTCCTACACTGCCGCTTTGAGACACAACCACAAGCAAATTCCATTTTCAACTGAAGTCAGTAACAAAACTCCCATTGACAGAGTTTCATTCTTCATACTGAAGTATTTGGGCGACTCTTAGTCACATAAGGTGGCGAAAGCAAGTAAGTGGAAGCCTATTTTTAGCAACATTTTCTCAATATTCTAATCACCTGTTTTCTCAAGTCTAGTAAATATTTGAGAAATATAAAGAGGAGTCCAGCATAACATTTTATGTCCAATCCCTGTGTATCTGGACCTTCAAC
>NW_010388998.1:0-6380 GCF_000710305.1 Buceros rhinoceros silvestris | reverse complement strand
TCCTGCTAGTCACTTGAATGATGAATTAGTTCACAACACCTTTCTGATTCACTGTAAAAGAATGAATAGTGGTGATAGCATCTGTAACAGGCTAGAGATTGTAGAGATGTAACAGTCTGATGACATCAATGTATAGTATCTAGTCTGCCAAAGCAGGCTTATTCTCCCTCTAGAACAAGTTCATGATGAAAATTGTACAAATGTGGAAATAAGTGTGGGAGCAAATGGAAAACATGAAAACTATACTTCTGTCATGATTATGAGAAAGACAAAAGGTAGAGGTCTTGGTCTGACCAACCTGAAGCCAATGTGTAGAAAAGATGAAATATTTGTAAATACAAACAAATAGCTATACGTGTAATTCTGCTCTTTGCAGGCTACAGGATGTTGCTTGTGGACTGCTGCTAATAAAATATTAGAGGCAAAAAGCTCAGAGAATTGTCAGTATGAGAGACAGTTGCTGCCTTAAAGACATTTAGGTAAAACAATAGAATAGGGAGATAAATATAAAAACATTTACACAATAAATAAAGATCTAAAAATCCTTATTTTATGCATACCTTTACACTGACAGATTGGCTCTTGCCTTATATTTCTCAAATGCCTTGATCTTACAATCACTTATCCTACCAAACACTTCTACAGACCTGTGATTTTCAGAGAACCAGTTAGTTTTTCTCCAGAAATAATTTTTGCAGCTGACCTTGACAATCATTAACCAGAGAAGAAAGTAAGGAAAGAAGTACTACTGCTGTGGTTTATAAATCTGTTTTTAAAATGTTGTTTCATTAAACAATGTCTTTTTTTTTCCCCTATGAATTCTCTGTGTCTTGTGGACTTTTTCCTGGTACACTAAAATTTACAGTGTCCTCCAAATGGTTTTGACAGAAATGAAAAGAGAGTTCCTATATTTTTGCTCCAGATTGGGATCCTTCTGAATCCACACGGTGTAACAGAATGCATCCATAAGGTTTTTTACTTCTAACAATTTAAATCTACTTTTTGAAAAGTGGGGTGGCGGAATGAAAGTCCAGAGATTTTTTGGTTTTTATACCTCTGGAATCAGTAATTTCCTAGGCTGGTGCCTGTTTTTAAAAAAAAAAAATCAAAACTAATGGAGCTTTAGGGTTTTACAGGAAAATTTATTACTTTAATAATACGCTCTTGGGTTGAATCTGGAAGCTAAAATTTGACTGCTGTAAATGCTTGGTTCAAAAGGATGCATAATTAACCTTAACTCTTCTAATAATATTTTGTTATGTTTTGACAACCAAGCAGTAAAACCTCAGCAAGAACAACTCCTGTTTTTATTGAAATCAACAGAGAGAAACCATAAATAATTGTTACATGCCCTGCTGGTAATACCAATTAACTAGCATCATACAGGAATTACTGTAAACAAGTACAGAGGTTCGAGCTACAAAGTATACAAGTTTGAATGTACCAATGAGATAAATTTTTTCTTATGCACTTTTCAGGGATAGCAAAATTTGTAATGCTCAAAGGCCATTCCATTAGACTACTTCCTATATTTCTCTATGCTCAATAGCAGCATAGATAATGTCAATCACGCATTTCACGAATGGTCATGATATGGAAGACAAAATACAATGGTAAACTCTAAGACACTTTGGCATGGTGCAGCACAGGCAAGACCAGGAAGTGTAAATGATATTTAATCTACAACGCCAGCTTAAGATGCATGCATAATGTAAACCACTGTCCTGGGTTCAGCTAGGATATGGTTAATTTCTACTGCCAGGGTAGCCAGACCTATATATATAGGGATAGTTGGAGGTGGAGTAGGTTTCAAACAGTGGTACGGTGTGGTTCAATGCGGCTCGACTTGGCATGGTGGAGCGACACGGTGGTGGCGGTAAGAAGTGTGTTGTTTTCTCTCTCTTTGTGTTGTTCAAGAAAACTCTTGTCTCAACCAACATGGCTCTACTTTTTCCATTTTTCTTCTTCCCCTCTCGGAGGGAGAGGGAAGGGTTTGAGCAGCTACATGGTGCTTGGTTGCCAGCTGAGTTCAAACCACAACAACCCCAATGAGCACCACAAAAACAGACTGAACTGTGAAATGAAAGCAAGAGATGGCAAGTATGCCGAAAGATATGTTCCACTTTTACACATGTTCTCTACCTCTTGTTCTGCAAGGAAAATGACAGATGGTGTAAATGGCAGGCCATCAGCTCATGCCTAGGAAACACGGCTGGTTTTGCCCTCTAATTTTCAGCTGACAATCAAATCCCTTTGCACCTATACACCACAAGACATTGTCCAGAGAGGATAACTGTTCTAACATGGAGTGTGTAAGCACATGTTCTAGATGTTTCACCTAAATTAATACACTGTGCTTCTCAGTGGGGTTTTATAGCCTAGGATAGAGCACCTTTTCAACAGAGTTCAGCTCTTCCATGTTCCTCAGACCACCCTTGGTACTACCAACATGACTGTGCCATGCAGATAACGGTTCCAGTAACTACGATAGTGGAGAAGACTTCCCTAGTGCCTGAGTTGTTGAATACTTGAAGTAGATAGATCTTCATTCATTCTGACATGGTTTTTCTGCCCTTTCTACTACTTTCCTAGTAGTTTCAGGAATCCTTCAATCCCCTAGTTGCAGACTGTGGAATAGAAATTAACTGGCTATTCATAAAATGCAAAAGCCTCCATTGAACATTTATTTCTTTTACCAAAATTCTGAGGAAAGCACTATAACAAGATAAATTGCTGTTCAGCAAAAACTCCAAAACAACAACAAAAACCCAAGAGATCTAGCAGCTCCTGAAAAGGTAACTTATTTTTGAATGCTTAAGTCACTTTTAAGAATCACTTTATTTAGAGATTATACCTTTACATCAACGTAAACAAACATTTTCAATGCTAGTTGTCAAGACGAGTGGTTCTCAAAGAAAAAGCTCCTCAGACACCACTGAATTCAGCACACTGAGGAAGCATTTCAGAAAATAAAATTGTGTAAGATATTGAAAGTACTTGAAGCTTGTTATCTCTGGTGAAAAACTAACACACAATTTTGAATTTTTCCAGCATTATTGTAATCTATGGCTGTGCAAGCTGCTTCTCAGATCTGCCACCATCTTCTTTGGCAGAGAAATGATTGAGGGAGTTAAAATACCTTTAAGCTATCTTTATAGTCTACTAGATTCATAGTGTGGGCATTGGACCAACATAATTTACATTCACCATCCACATTTCCATGTCTTTTTGCAGAAGTATTTCCATAGGCAAGTTTCCTGACAGTTGATGCTATGAGAGCATTTTAAAACTCTGCATTATACTGTTAAAGTGTCAAGATGGAGCACTGTCATGTCAAAATGCCACCATATTTATGGCTATCAGAAGCCAGGAACTAAATTCACTCTTACAGAAAAATGTTCACTGGGCACCTAACATTGACTTACACAATCAATGCTACTAACTGTACCGAATTCTGCTGTGTCATAGAACACATGAAAATACAAGAAGGGTTGAGTTCAATGGGTCAGTCTTAACACTGTCACAAGCCAGCACTACTAGAGATTACATTGTAAGGAGGTGCTATTTCTTCAAAAAAGTTTTGGTTATTTATCAATTCTAATTTGTTAAAGGCTGGCTTCATACCTTGCTACGCTTCCTGAAAAACACAGTGCACTTCTGAGTTCAGGTCTTTGAACAACATTCAGTGATTTGTTTTGTGGATTTTATGCAAGAATTAGAACTGTACGTTACTATTCATGAACTTTGTTTCCATACAATACAGAACAGCCGTGGTCACAAAGGAGAAAATTCAAGGGAAACATCACGGAATTTCTAAGAACTTAAAAGTGAGAAAAAAAAATCACCAGACCACAAAGCTGATGCATGATGATAGCAACTTACTTTCATATTCTTCATCAGAATCATTGCCAGAGATAACACGTCTGAGCAAAACAAACATAACTATTGTGAATTTCCTAGACAGAAGATCTATTCTAATAACTCAGTTTCAAAAAAGCTTTGCTCTTTTGCTCTGCAAATCAACGTTTTATCACCTCCAGGATTCTGCTGGTAGTAGACATTCTGTTTCCAAGTCAGTGATACAAAATCTTGTGATTAATTCCATACACTTCTTTCTAAGTGTTGTCATACATATATAAGCAAATGTGATACACATCAACAACTCCCTTGATGCCCTTTTCCACTCAGATCTCCTCAAAAGTCCCATTTCTGCTTGATGCTTTCTATCCAGCCAATAATCAGTTAAAATCTGCAGTGTTTAGAGGTGTCAATCAACAGAACCCTCACACAGGCTATGACTTAATACTGCTGCAGTCTTCAGGTGGAGTTCATTTTCTGGATGTTTAGTTTCTTTTACACAGTGAGCTCTCCAGGCCAGGATGTGTTGCTAAATTTATAATTTGAGGTCACCAGGAACAAATCAAAAGGCAAATAGCTATGCCATGACTGGAAATCAGTATCAGTGTTCTGTTAAAAAACATCCTGCCGGTACCCAGGCGAGCTACTGGCTGTGCCTCTGTTCTTCAGCTTTTAAATAAAGTTGATGATAATAATATTTCCCCTCTTATCTTGTCTCCTCCTTGCACTGCTAGAGACAAGAACTGCTTCTTCTGTATTTCTCAAAATCACTTCTCAGAGTGGTGCTGATAATATGGTTGGGACCTCTGCAGTGCATTGTATTATAAATAGCCAATAAAAACTTCTACAACAGTTCTCTTCCTTGGTTTGGTAGTCAATTATTCAACAGTTTTTGCCTTGAATTTTAGACTTAAACCTCTTCCTCCCTTCTTTCTTTTTCTCTACTGATTTCATTTTTAATTAGGATTTTAAACATGGAAAGATTTGAAAATATATTTAATTTTATGTATGTGAGAAGAACAGAACTATTGTACATTTGAGTGATCAAATACAGTTTCACATCCTTGTCATAGACCAAAGGGAAACAGCGTTGCAGTAAGGGTGCAAGAGGCGTGGATGTGTGACATTTCAGGAGTGTACATTTCTCCACTGCTTGTTATTGCTTGTAATGAAGGTGTATAAGTAGTATTCAAACTTAGAACTAAGCTAACAATAAAGTCTAAGATATGAAACAGAATAGGCATTTTTAGGCATTTAGAACTTTATAAATCAGTATTTATTTTGGCAAAAATTCAGGAAGGCAGCACCATGCGATTAAGTTAATTAATTATTCCCAAACCAGGAACGGTCTTTCAAACAACTGAATACTTTTAATCTAATAGACTCAGGAGAACAATTTCTCTGGGGCTGGCAGCTGATTCAGACTTGTTTTTATCCCCTCAGTGGTGTTTTCTCTGAGCATATTTGACATTGCTTTGCTGCATTTGTGCATCAGTGAAGCGTGTGGCAATGTGATTATGAGGTTAAGAGCCATAATCATCCCTGCTCTAGTGTAGGCTCAGGGACAGCACTCATATCTTCTTCCTCTCTGTGGCATGTACTTCTCACCACAATTTAGAGGCTTTGAGATGCCTCTGCTGGCATCGGCGAATGCTCTCCCTTATGACACTTTGCCACCCTTCATTGTTCCCAAGGCACCGCCCTGGCCGAACCCACTTAGCAGGTAGCAGTGGCATCAAGCTGCTTTCCTGACTCTGCTGGAAGCACTGCTTGTGGGAGGAGAGTCACATCTCCAAACAAGCTGAAGAAAAAGAATTGTCTGGTGATACTACAGAAGCTCTCAGATCTCCAGGGGAAAAGAAAAAAAAAAAAAAAAAGTAGTTGGAACCTTTACTTTCAGTTTGCTTAGTTTGACAGACTGTCAGAAATGTTCTGCTCCAGAATAAAGGGTTTCTAAATAGAAGAGAAATGTCAAAGTAAAATATTTCAGCTATTTATTTGTTGCCTTTTTTTCTATTTAGATTCCAAAACCACAAAGCGTTTATGCATGAGGTTAACAGTAAATGTTGCATATGTGATTAAATGTTATGTTGAACTAAGTCCTGGCTCTCCTCTTTTCCAAGAAGTGTTGCCCAAACTCGGGTTTATATGTAAGCAGTTTCTTAGCCTTTTGTAGCTGTTATTGTTATTGAGGAAAGTAATTATGAATATATCCTATTTACTCAAACTCTGTTGTGCTTATTTTTTAAATAAGGAAAAGGTGTTTGTTCTAATTTGGTGACTTGGAGCCTCATTTACAGTCTCATCACTTTAAATCCTCAGGATGAAATTTGTGATTGAGACAGCAAACATTTCATTGGCTAGGGTACAACTGAGTATTCAAATCCATATTTTATTTAAATTCAACATTATGACTAAAATAAATTCCTCTGTTGCTTTTTACCAAGTTTCACAGGAAAACACAGCTCTAAAATATTATGAAGCATTAACAGGAAGAATTTTAACTAAGTTTTAAAAGTACA
>NW_010388997.1:28479-29671 GCF_000710305.1 Buceros rhinoceros silvestris | reverse complement strand
AAATGCCCCCCTTCTCAAACCGCGACACATTTACATTAAGTCTTACCAATTTTCTCCAACTCTTTCAGAAAGTCAGTGCAACCATCTGATGGATACGATTGTGGCAAAGTAAAGTATACCTTTCATGTTCTTTGGACAGTCAGATCCCAGTGGGTTTTCTGTCAGTTATGCAGTATCACAGATGTACATCCTAAATCTGTCCATCTAACTAACAAAATGAAAACAATATACAGGTGAAAAATGCTCTTGAGAGCTACTTTTAAGTAATACACAATATATATGTCAGTCTAACTGCAGAAATATCTCTGCTCGAAAGGTTGGTGTTCATTAATGTGCTACCAAAGTTTCCACAACACAAAATGTGACTGTACTAATTGGCTGCATGATTCAATAACAAGTTAAGGCAGTTAATTATTCTGGAAAAGCGTTATTTTTAATACATCTGAAGCCTTCCAAAACTATTAAATTTTATACGCCTGCACCAACCTCCCATTACTTTGACTTTCATTAGCTACCTCTGTGGACACTTTGAGAACACCAAAACTATTGGTATGTTTCTGGTTTTATTTATAAAACAGAGCTCCAGTTGTGACTCTGGACATCCTTTAACTCGTTTACAAAACCAGTAGTAACTTCCTCTACCGCTACTAAAATTCTGCAGATTGTAATTCTTGCCACAACAGCTTTAACTCTGGCAGTCCAGCATCACAAACGAATTAACACCAACCTCTCTATCCAACACGGAGAGTACAGCACATTTGACAAAGTGTGAGGAAAGGACAGATTCTTCTTGATGAGATTCACAGTTACATCCTTAGCTATAATAGAGTCAATATTCAAACCACTCCCTCATTCTTGGAGATTCCATCCTGAGAGTTGTGTGAAACATCATGAAATATCTACCAATGTATTTCCAATCTACCAGTGCACTTTCCACTGTGATAAAGGAAAAGCTGCATGAAGCAGCAGCAAGAACATTATGAAGTTCACATTAGTTCTGAAATTGATCACCAAAAGACAGAGTGAAAAGCCTGGACAACAGAAAGAGGAGAGCATGAAAGTCCAGCAAGTTTTTCTTCTTAAAGCTTCTCATAAGACTAAAATGGGAAACGGAGACACATAACTGAGGCAGGCTACAGGCTTCAGCCGGAACTCTGCCCCACGCTATCGGGATCCAAACGGACAATCCCAT
>NW_010388997.1:9825-28439 GCF_000710305.1 Buceros rhinoceros silvestris | reverse complement strand
AGCAGGAACTCTGCCCACAGCTATCGGGATCAAAACGGACATTCCCATTCTGAAAGCAGTGCGAGATACTCGATATTTCAATGCATGCTCTAGATCAGCATTACAAATCCCACCAGAAGTTTCTCATGCTGGTACACAAAAGCCCTGCACTGCTTGCCTAGGCACTAGACCATGGGCAGATGTGCCCAGGTGTGTGATAGAAAAGCATTACTTAAGCAGTTTGGATCTAGTAGTTTCTGATTAAAAGACAGAGGACAGGGAACCTTCAGGTGTGGCAGAGCTGCAAAGCTCGCAGCACTCACAAGGTCAGGCCAGCATTTTATCAGGGTCTAGCTCAGCAAGAACTACAGCTGGGCAGGGCCATGGGGAGCTGGAGAGAAGCATCCAATGGCATCCCTGGAGCAGGGACCAACAGCAGGTTGAGGAGGCTGTTCAAGACCGTTAGGAGCTATTGGTGCCCCTTCCCAGCCGAAACTGGGCATAACTTCTGCAAGATCTGGTATCAACTGCAGATCGCAGGGGATTCACAAAAAAGTCAAGTAGATAACATTAGAGTGGATTTACATGACCATGGTGGAGGCCAAGGTCAAGCCAGAAGTATTCCGCATATGAAGTGACCCTGATCAAGGTTAAAGCCAAGGCCATATGTCTGTTGTTACAATAAACTGCCCTAACATTTAAAAATAGTTTTGCTGGGTTACTGCCCTTGAGTCCTGCTTACAGGCTCTGAAGCATTGGCAAGTCAGGAATGAACAGGTCGTATTGCTGAGCAATTCAGAAGGTACTAGGCAAACACGAAAAATGACTAGAATTAGAAGAAAAAATACTCTCTCAGCTGTAGTCATTTAAGTAGGAACACCACAGAGAAAAGCTCTTAAGTGCAAATCTTTCTTATTGCAGCGTTGCTTTCAGTGGCACATGAAACAGCAATGATAACAGGCTCAAAAAAAAACTTTGAAAATAAAGTTAAAAGATACATGTAACTTAAATCTAACATCTTTTCCTACACAGAAAGGTTAAATTGTGGGGTTGACATTTGCATTTGTTACGTTGTCAACGTTTCCTGCCTATCAGCTTATGTACAAACAATATCTAAAGATGTCATCTACATATTTATACCAAAGGAGTTTATGAGCAAGACCTGTCAGTATATTTTAACACCTTTCCAAAACGTCAGCTTTCATCAGATATAAACACAACATGTTTAATTTATTAGTTTGGTTTAATATAAAAACTTGACAATCATATGTCACCATAACTATTGATAAGGTAAATAAGGACTACAGGAAAACGTCAAAAAGTTATTAAAATATTTCTCAGCTTCCTGAATCAAATTGGATTTATTGGCTTTTCTCCGTCAATAAGTGCATCACACATTTTTCTTCGTATTTTTGAAGTGCTGTGTCCAACAGGGAAGTTTACAGACAGACTATAATTCTTGGAGAATTTGAATTCCATTTTGGCTGTTTTGGGCAGGGGAAAGAGCTTTGTCTAATGTTAAAATAACCCCCAGAAACACATGAGTTTGTTCATCTGCATTTAAATACACACCAAAGATACCTTTTTCTGATCTAACATACACTAAAGCCTGCATAAAAGTTACAATATAAGGCACAAGAAACTTTGAATACAAGTCTGAAGCTAAGCAAAGCAATACATTTGTTTCCACTTTCTACAGAGGGTGCTTGATTCAGTTCCTTCAAGAGGATTGCTACTATCAAATGTCCAGCTTCTTTCTTTATAATGTCAGGAGGACAACCGATTCTCACTTCTTTCTAGATACTTCCTAAAAAAAAAAAAAGTAACAGAGGGCAACGCAGCCTTATTTCAAGAATTTAATCCTCTCTGCCACTATACGGCCAAATAGCTCACGCGTGAGTCATTCCAGACAGATTGCAATAGCTTGGCTCTACCAGTGGGAAAAAAGAAATCACCTCATTTATCTGAATGCAAGGATAAACTCCTTTGCATAGACCAGTTCAAACCCTCCTGCCCAAGCCACACCCAGGCTAAATTACAGCCAATAACACAAAAGAGCTTAAAGGCAGAGGGGAAACAGAGAACGGGCTGTTCATTGACAGCATCTCTCCTTGCTGGAAGAGGCTTTTCTTCAGCAAGTCCCACTCTTCAGCATAAGATGTGGAGAAGATTTTTATTATTATACAACCAAGCCGATACTAGGATTTGATATTACAGACATCAAGAAGTATGACATGCCACAGCCCCATAACTATTTTGTAAAACTTACCTGGCAGGGATAAGGATAGTGATTTCTTAGAAGACACCAGACATGCTGAATGTGCCCTCAAAGACCTGATTTGGATTTCCTGTTGCTTAGATAACAGGAATTCTGCTAATTCATGTCACTTTTGCATCAAAATCACAAATGAAGAGAGTACAGTTGGGCACCCAGATATGGAATGTCATAATTATCAGCCACTAAACCTTTGTTGACATCAGAAATTTAATACTGAAGACCTTGAAAGTGCATTGGATGTGATGGAAAAACAGAGGCTTAATGACAAGTAAGTGAAAGAATTAACACACGATCTACCATAAGTGATGTTACAAACTAATCAAACTCATTGAAAAGACAATTACCAAAAATGACAGTAGTCCAAATTTACTAATAACCAGATTTCAGGCTACAGAAGCACACGCTCTCGTTTGCTTTGTTTGAAATACGGTATGAGAAGGGGAACGGAAATTTCCGCAGGGCCCAAACCTTCCACAAAGGAAAGAAGGACCTCGAAAGATAGTCTTGCTCCAAAGGGATACATTTAATTACATCAGAACAGGTAGCATCTTGGAGTTTTTCTACTATGGCTTCTGCAGTTACACAATTTCAGGTTTTATCGCAGAACAGATTTACCTCAGTTATTAGACCAAACATTCTCACTTCAACATGGTTCAAAGCTGTCTGAAACACCAGTCTTTGGTTCAGCCCCTTCTTTCTGTGTTTGGTGCACACCTGAAATGGAGCGGCCAGTTCATTTTCCTCAAAAACCAGTCCTATTCAGAATCACGTGCAGTAAGTGAGGAAAACTGAGGGATTCACTTCCAAATCACAGTACTGCCAAACCAAACACCACCAGGGTACCTGCCTCCCCAAGTGGGAGAAAAGTCCTCAGCTGAGACATTTTTAGAAACATACAAATGGCTTGCAAACTGTTTCTATATTACGAGCGAAGGGAACTCAGCAGATGCCCTTAGCAACAGAGTACTTTTCAGGTACAAATTAAACTTTTCAGGTTTGTCCCAGAAAAAGAAGCAGAAAAAGACAACTGAAAATGGGGAGGGAAAGGAGCAAATCTTCCTTATGCATGAATGGAAAAAGGGGACCTTACTAACATGTTTGAAACTGACTCCAAGGATGGGTCAGAAGAAAGATGCAGCCCAGGCTCCTTCAACCGAAATAAAGATTTAACAGGAGGACAACATGACAGAATGTGAGAAAAAGACAAAAGGAGCACTAAGGGCTTAAAAAGGCTGGGAAAGCGATTCAGGTTAGCAACCCCTAACTCAATCCTGACCTTTCTGTAACTTTTTACTTGATTCAGTTGACTGAACTAACTTTGTGGGAAGCTTACACAACTGAACCACAGAGCCTGACTTCCCCTGAAAACTGGGCAGAAAGAAGAGGAAATCACATGGTCACTTGGGCATATTAATAATACTGAATTATAAAAATAATACAAAACCGCAGTCATTACAAACCAAACATTTTAAAAATTAAAATAAATTCCTAGAACTATAGTCAAGACCCCATTTTAGCATTATTACTTTTAGTCCTAAACACATTAATCTTACATAAATACTTCTCAGTCTCCTTTCAAGGACGCTAGAAATTGTAACAGATGAAAACCTGTAGTTTCAAAGACAGCTGTTAATGGAACAATCCATAACATTGAAAATAACTTACATTTCTTAAAAAAATAAAACAAAAATATTCACAAGAAACACATCAACGTAAGAACTCTGCACAGTTCTATTTAGTTAATACTCATTATCACAGTGCCTGAGACCTGTACTCATGGTGAGAATCTCTTTTGTGCTAAACACTCTACGAATAGGGATCCCTGCATCAAAATACTTGCAGTTACAAGTCCCAAAACACCAACCATCATTATGGAAAGCTACTTCTCAAATTTTTAAGAGAATGCTTTGATATTAACGCCATTCTCCTCTCTTAAATCAAGTTTTAAATACCTCTTTTTTCCTGGTTGTTGATGTGCCCTAGCAAAGGTTACAGTTCAATTTAATAATGGCTCAAAGTCTTCTACTCATGAATCAGTGGAAAGGAAGGTGCTGTCTCCATAATGCAGGAACGTTTTCTATCTAAAGTCTAAGCCAAGTCCCAACATGAGTCTTTTCTTTGACTTGCCAGAATTCACGTTTAAGTCTTTAGTGAACAAGTACAAAGTCTGCAATTGCAATTCAGTCTTTCCCAAAAGCCTACTGAACACGTTTCTGTGCTGACCAGGAAGGTAAGCTGGCAAACACTGCCCTTATTCATTCTAGACTTAATTTCTCTGAAAATAGGAAAAAAAAAAAAAAAGACAAAGGACACGTTGGAAATTTGTGGGGATTCAGAAAGTAAGCACAAACACTGCTCAAATGCGAAACATGCAGAACCCACACGCACGCTCCCCAATTTCTTTCTCTTTATACAGCAGGCACCAAATATTTAGTTAGGAAAAACCTTTTCTCATTGAACCCATCAGAAAAGGTTAAACATTACTGTTGCAGGAAAAATTACACTGTTCTACTGCTGATCCCACAAGTCACCTGCTATATTCTTATTTACTGTCTGTTCTTTATATTTCTACTCTAATTTTTATTGAGCTCTTTTAGGAGTGAAACCCCTATAATATTTATTATATATTGGAAAAGGCTTATTTTCCTAGCACTGGCACCCTAAAGCCTGTTTATAAAAAGCAAATGAGAAGAGAGGTGCTGTATTTGATCCAATTATTATAAATATATACAAACATTAAATTGTCAAACACACAACTTAGAGAACCTCTAGCCTTTGCAGAGATTTCCTCCCCAACTGAGTATGAACAGCAAGTTTAAACAGACTTTGTGGCCAAGAACCGCTTCTTGTTGTGGTTTGTACAGCAGCTTTAAGGGAATCCGACTGTAGCTGGGTCTTACTACTAAATGATTGCAGAATACAAAAAGTTGCCAAACAAAGGAACAGAGATATTCACACTTTTTCCATATGCTTCACGTAGTAACAAGGGAGGGAGGGGGAAATCATTCTAATACAGTTCCAGCTGCATTTTTTTGCTTTATATTCCTTCCTCACTAAGTCTTAAGCAAGAAATAAGACATCTCCACTGCTGTAAAAGTCCATCTCCTTTTAGCTGCACTAGCAAATCTGAAAGAAACATAAAGTTCCTTCTGTATTTACTACTGGTATGTTAAAAAGAACCAGCTTAGAGCACAAAATGGGAAGGTTTTATTAGAGAGAAAACAGGGTAAGATGTGTGGTTTGGTTATTAAAAAGCATTTTAAAATATATGCAACTTGTAAATATTGAAGAAACTTAATATTTTCCAGGACAAACGAAAGGTATTCCTACGCAAGGAAATAGCCCTCCATCCAACACTGAAGACATCCGCACAAATACCTACTTTGTTCTTGGGGTAGAGTTTGGGGGAGAAACAGCCACAAAAACTTACAATTTCAGTTAAATTCAACAGGAATTTATAAGAAAAAAGATAGAATTAACTGATTGAATGATTTTCCTTAAGAATCCCTGACACTATCAAATTCATACTAACATGTTAGCTCTTCACAAAGATTTTTCAAGCCGTTATAGTAGGTTTCTTGAGAGAAAAGCCAGAAACAGAATTTAAGCAAACCATGTTTCTATTACAGTAAGTTTCAGTATTCCACTTTGGAAACCTGAGATCATAAAAATAAAACTATGCAAAACATAATACTTGGCAACTTCAATTTCTTGTAAAACACTCAGAAGTTAACACGTAGCATCACTAGAGCAGTGCTGTGGAAAGCATCAGAAAGAAAGACTACATCCGTCACCGTTTCTTCATTTCGCTTATTCAATAAATCTAGAATATATTTGCGATTACAGGAATTTTTAACTGGCACAAGAAGAATTTTTATGACACCAATAACACTACCAAAAATTTGTAGCCTGTCTCCTCCTATTCTATGGCAAAGGTTTTCAGCAAAAAACAAGGTATTATTTGTACTAGCAGAATATAATGAATGCTGTTATTTGTAATGTTTGACAGCAGTTTGACGACCAGACATACAATAAATGCAGTTATGCAAAGCAATTTTTTTTTTTACGCTGTAATATTTGCCTATGATGCAACTGGAATTTCAACAAGACTTTAATATGTAATGATCGTATAAAAATTTCCCCTTGAATTCTGATTGAGAAAATACCAAGATGAAGCACAAACCTCTTGAAGTTGGGTAGAAACAGCTACTTTTAACAGCCATGCTTATATTTCAAGTTTCATTTCATGAAAGCAACAGAACCCAGCAAGCAGGCAAAAAAAAAGCTATTAACCACTCGTTTGCCAAACTAATTTTTGACACGGGACAGTTAATCAGTCACCAATAAAAAGTTCACCATTTACCAGATGGCAACTTCACCATGAAGGAAAGCTATTTTTGACCATGGCAATTAGTCTCCTCATGTTTCAAACACTAAATTCTATTTTCACATTAATTTTTAAAACTATGTGGTTTCAACTTAAAATAAACTGTACATCAAAAGAATGGAAAATAAACAGCCAGGAACACAATTTGACGAATTGGATTTATTTAGTTTATTTAGCTAAACAGGGTCCATTGGATCTCTTTAATAGGCTGACAGTTGCACTGGGCTGGTTAATAAAACATTCAACACAGTATCTTCAGCCAATATAGAAATGCAAATCCCACCAGAAATATTTTATTCATGAAACAGTAATTTCAGTTACTACCAAAGCAAAAAAAAAAAAAAAAAAAAAAAAAAAAAAAAAAAAAAAAAAAAAAAAAAAAAAAAAAAAAAAACAGGAAAAAAAAAGAAGAGGAGGAAAAGAAAGAAAAAGACTTGCTTTGCAAACAAACAGTGCCATCTAGTGTCATTCCCTGAACAAACAAATCAAGAAATCTGAAAAAGGCTAAAATTAATCCTTCCAGTGTCAAACCAGTACCTTCTCCCTATTTTTTGCTTTATCAGTAGCACACGTCTCTCCCTATTTTGCAGTCAAACACAAATCAGCCTCACTCTAGCTAGAAAAAAACATGAGTAGCAACACCTCAAGGAACTTGAGGGTGCAGTTCTAGTCTGAAAAGCAAGCGTGTTAAAATGATGGGGTTATTCGCTCAGTTTGCCTGCTGTTTGTTCTTGAAATCTTCACGTTTCTAACTCATGATAGAAACCAAATCAAACTTCTCCTTACATGAGTGCAGGTGAGCAATACAACAAAGGGAGAGTGAGACATGCTCCATTCTCATTTATTCATCATCGTGTCCCACACCTACGTTCCAACTGCAGAACCTTTATTACTGCTGCTGTCAAAAGCAGGACAATGGCAATATTTTGCAAAACAGGGAGGGGCGTACCACTTGACTAAAATAAGAAATCACCAAGAAAGTGGGAAACATTAAAGCCTTCCTCCTTCTGCCCCCAAAAATCAGCATTCACCTTCTCTATATGAAGTCACTTTACTGGCTGGCTAGAAGTAATTCTGAGCAGACATTGCTGCTCTTCCACTATCTGCTAGGAAGAACAGCAAACAGATTTAACTCTACTCCTTTGAGAAGTTTCAACATAAGAACAAATTACATAGTAAATAGAGAAATCATAGTTCTCTGCCTGGGAAAGACTGATGAGGGCTGGCATCCAGACACATCGAAAGACTGCCAGGTGAGAAAGCACGTTCAGTGAAAAAGGCAGAGTTAATGTTATGCTGAATTTCTATTACATACCTTAAAACATATTTTACAGAATGATTTCATTCTGTCATAGACCATTTTTCAGCTTCATTTAATAAGATTACATGTGTGAAGAGAAAAAGAGGCATGACTGCTTACAGTGCACTGCATGAGTCAATATGCCTTTCATTCATAGCCCCCACCAGACACAAGAATTACCAGACCCACCAGATCACTTCCTGAAAGCACCTTCATCTGTAATCACTCAGCCAAGTCTAGAGCTCCACAAATTTTTTTTTCTTAAAAACACGTGCATCACCTCCACCGTAACAGCCACCAACTTGATGAAAGACCAACAAACAGCATGCCACAGAACTCACCAGTCCTATCCCTTTGTGTTAACAGATGAGCAATGTCTCTGGAGATTGATACACAGAACCTCCTATGAGATGAAGTCAGTTAGTAAGGAATTAATTTTATAGACATTAAAAAATTGCTGCTTGGTTCCCCTTACCCAGCGCAATACCTCTTCACACATTGTGTTACGAGATGCATTTTATTGGTCAAATGTGGGAGGATTCTCTACAAGTCATACCTACAGAATTACACAACCCAAGAGGTAAGGTGTGCTTCATCGGTCTGGACTCTCAGGAATCTCAGTGAAAATGATCATAATCCCTTAGGTTACTTATAAATTAAGCATGTTAACCCTCATCTTTCACGCTTTTCTCTAAGCAAAGGCATACCATCACTAGTGAATTCCATGGTGAAATAGATTTCCTTCTTTCTCCATACTGCCACATGAAACTATAAAAAAATTCTTAAGATATCAATAAATTAGGGCAAGTTTTCTACAGAGGATCTAAGTTATAACACCACTTCATCTTACATCAAACAGTCACTCAGTTTAGGCCTTGAATGTTACAAAGAAAACAAAACAAAACAAAACAACATTTTTCTATCATTCTATTTTTGGTGCTGAGGGACATGGTTTAGGGACCCTGGCCGTGCAGGGTGAATGGCTGGGCTCTGTGATCTTAAAGGTCTCTTCCAACCAGATGATTCTATGATTCTTAAAAAAAAAAAAAAAAAAAAAAGGTCATTCTTCCCTGTATTAATTTTTTCCCATTTAAAATAACAGTATTGTAAATAAAGGCAGGGCAAAAATGTCAAATGCCTCCCCCTACTTCCTCCACAAACCTGCCAAGGTGCGAACACAAGCGAAACCAAACTGAAGACTATCTGGTATTTGCCTCTATAGAAAAGAAGGTGGTCTAACGTTCAGCAGCAGCCAAGCAGACAAATACCATATCAGAAGTTATTAGAAAAGGAGCTGAGCAAAAAAAAGCAGTGCCTCTGTATGGAGCAGTTTGAGGACAGTGTAGAGGACTGATTACTTATCTCGAGAAGGTGACAGGATCTATAGAAACAGCACAGTGAAGGAACTTTTGTTCAAAAATGCTTTCTCAAAACTAGATTGTCAAAGTACATGGCCAGATATTTCCAGTTGTTTCTTCTGAAACTCAATCAGTTCAATCTTCTATGCATTAAAACAAACTCTCCACAGCCCTGTTCTAAAGAGCTCACGTAGCGAAAACTAATCTGATTTCAAAAGTTTCAGATTTGTCGTCAAGATCAGGCTTTCACCACAAGCATGGGTGCCTGCCTGCGCAGGATGCATGAGCAAACATGATGTGTATGCATGGTGGGTTCCCTGCTTTTAATAACAATAATGCTTTGCTTTATAAATCAAAATAATCCAACAGCAACTTGAACCTCTAAACATTTAGCTTTAACTGGAAAGCTAGGGAAAGCTCTGGCCATAAAGATACAGGCCACTAGCTTGTCATTTGTCAACTGTCATTCATTATGCTTAAAGCCACATGAGTATTTGTCTGGCCAGGTGACTGAGCCTGAAACAGGGTACCAGTACTTGCAAAAAGTAGCCAGAATATAACTGACACACAGCTGTGTCAGTTGTTCAGGTGAGCTCTGGGACTCAGGTGGTACTTCAGAGCCATACAAAAGAGCTAACTTTATCAAATGAAATTCCATTGCTTATCTCCTGAAATGTTTTTAAAGCTTAACAGCAGCTGTCATTTTAACAATGATCTTAAACAGAACCTGTAGGAGGTATGAGATGTGAATATATCTCTCTACTATTGACTGAGCTGAAGCTACTGCTAAATGCCGAAAATGTTTAAATGTTGATAGTCAAGTTCTGTATCATGCATCTGGCTATAGATCTATGACTTCTCCCCCTCTTTTTTTATTTTTTTCAAGTTGAAGGTCAGAATAACCAAAATCAGAACCAATTCTGAGTCTTTAAAAGGACTGAGTATCGATCTCTTGGATCGATAACAAACACTACCTGTAAAATTTGCCTCTGTGCTGCCATGACAGAATAGGAACAGGTCCCAGGCCGCCTCCTTTGTCTGATGGGTGTTTTTCTTGTTGAATATACTGATCCCACTTTCAGCACTGATTGTGTAGTACTCATTTCTGTAAGAGGAACATTACTGTGTAATATGGTGTATTACTGTGTAATATGATTTTTACACTTCCCCACCTATTTGAATGGATAACTTAGCTTTAAGCTCTTCAGGGAAAAAACTGTCTTTTTCTTTAATTTTTTTCTCTTTTTTATGGTATCCTGATGTTGGGAATCCTTGGGGTGAATACAAAGGCTAGCAGATAACCACACATTTGCTAAGTTTCTATAGTTACAGTTTCCCATGAAGTGGGATAGATTCAGGTCAAAGTGTTTTTATAAAATCTGGAAAGTCGTTTACCATGGCATATCCCCACTGTTTAAAGATCACTGGCTCTTTTCAGGTAACAATTAACAAAAAAATTCTTTACTTGAAAAAATACACAATACCTATAGTCCACATACTTAAAAGACTACAATAAAATGCTAGGTTTTTTTTGCAATCAGAACTTACTTCATGCAGCCACCATGGACACTTTAAGTTTATGCAAGTTTAAACCACATTGGTAGGTGCAGAAAAAAAAACCTGCTCACTGGAGGATTGTTTTAAATTTCAGGAACTCTTTAGTAGGTAGTCCCAAGACCTTAATCAACCAAGAAAGCCAAAGTACGCGGTCTGCAACTCCACTTCGGGCCACCAGATAGAGCCATCACCACATTCTCTGCAAGCCAGCAAGGCTGGTCCGTGACCGAGCCCCAGAGCCACCGCAGGGCTGGCACTACAGCTTTCGTGACCTCACAGGAATGAACCCCGCTATTAAAATGGGGTACTGGTACATACTCTTGAAAATAAGATAATAAACCCAAGATCTACACCCGCAAGTTAAAAAAGACAACATAAGGTTTAACAAACAGGTTTAGTCCAGTTTGATACACTTACCTCACAATAAGCAAACCTGGAACTCAGCCTTTTGAGGTGTATACAGCTTTTTTTGCAAAGAAGTATCACCTTGGGCTTGCCTTATTCTTATATTTCCCCCCAGGCATCTGCTCTGCATGGCAGCCCGCACAGCACTGCGGCAAGCATCAGAAGCCCCTGCTGCCTGGCACTCAGGTGCAATGCTCATGTTGCTCGTTTTCCTCATTCCTATTCACAGTGCTGAGCACTTCTAATGACAAAAGTGAGATATTCTTTTTTTCATTACCACTGTTCCTCTCCAAGAGGGAGGGCCAAGATGGAACAAGGTGGCTTCTTCTCGTCAGATATGATTTAATGCCATTAGTGGGTAACTAATTACCCATATGCAATAAAGTTCATGGCGCAGATGGCATTGTCTCCACACACTGGAGCCTCTGGACCGCAAAGCACCGGTAACTAACTGCTGCTATGACTCAAGATAATAACAATCAGCAATGAGGGGAAATAAACCTCTTATTTGCAACTCGCTCCTATTTAATTACAAAGTTAGAGACAAAGAAGCCATGTTTAGAGTAACTTCTCAAAGTACAGCTCAACCAAGCTTAAATCTGTATTTTTCAGAATATACTTCCAGTATAGTAAAGTGCATAGAAAAAAACCCCAGTATATATTGATTGAGATGCCACAGCAGGTAGTAAACAGTATTGAAAGGACAGTCAGTGTTTTGTCATTATTACACATATTGCCCAAGATCAAATAAACTCTCCCGTTAGGTATTACATGTCACAAATAAGCCTTAACACTGTCCATCCTGCGAGTAAAAGTGGACAGTCCAAGTACCTCATGTTTCCTTCTCCTAACTTTTAAACATGTGGCTATGCTGCTGTTTTCCACAACTGCTTGGGAGAGGGCAAATTTTCAAGATGCTATAAGGCACACAAATAATCACAAGATCAAAACTCACAGTCATCATGATGAATATAAAATAAAACTACCAGTGCCAGTACCACATTCACTTCAAGTTTGAAATACAGAACTTAATGAAAAAGAGGTATATACTGAGGTATATAATTTTTGCAATTCATTTCATAGACATGGTTTGTTTAAAATGAACCATGCTTCAAAACGGTTGAGAAATGTCCTGTGCTCAGTACACACGTTACTTCACACAGGAAGAAAGGCCAAGACAAATCCAGCTGAGATTCCAACTACACTCATGAAGAACAACACTTAACTTGCAAACTCCGCTTGCCTTTTGGAAGAGCTGAGAACTTTGATCAGCAAACCTGTAAGCTGATCATAACCCAAAATTGCCAGTATCATTTCCAGTTAAGAATTTCCCTTCATCTATAAAAGTGAATTCCTTTCAAAAGAACTTTTATCTGCTTTCCCTAAAGGCCTGCTAAAGCGCTTACATAAACTCTATATGCTTTGGTTATATACAGGCAAAACATTCAAAATCACTTTCATTTCAACAAATAGTTTCAACTTCCTACCTTCAGCAGCCCTGCAGCTTATGGAGTCAAAATAACACTTCCTTTCCTTCCTCCTCTTCCCACTTTGATCTCACATCTGAATCATTTTGATATATAGTTTGCAACAAATTGCTATTTGACTGGAGAACAATCCAAAAAGATTCTCAAACCTTCACACAGAAACTGGAATTGTGTAGGCGTTTTAGTTATAGCAACACTATTTGCTATATAACTGAGACTGTTCCAAGCACAGCTTTTGTCTTCTTTCAGTACTTTACTGCGTCCTTCGCTTTCTCTCCTTATCTTCTGCTGAATGCTATTGGGTTTTTCCCGTTATTACAATCTGTTGCTTCCTCTTTCTCATGTTGTTTTTGCTCCTTTGCTCTGAGCACGCTCTCAGGTTCTTTTGATCACATAACTCCTAGTGCTCTAACACATTTATTCCACACACATTCATTTCTCATCTTCCATAAAGAGTGTCCAGTTCCGCACTCTCCTATTCCTTAGTGTCTGGAATATGGAAGTACCAATTCCCCCATCTGCCTACACAGAGAAATAGGCCAGCAACAAATATATGCTGACAGCAATTTTTCCCACATCTGAGAAGATAAACAGCATTCACCACTGGTCCAGAAATTGCTCTCTCTTGGAACCCACTGTTTAGCCAGGAGGGCCATATGCACTTCCTGCACGGGAACAGCATGAGATTGTCTCAAAATTCTGATGTATGTCTTTTTATCCTAACGTTCCTCAAACTTTACAAAATTGCAACCATCTTCTAACTAATATTTTTGTGCAATTCCTCAACTTGGCAGAAGCACAGAGGAGTGACAGGCAGCTGGATGTCCTGGCTGCAGGTATAAACACTGACTCCCCTCCCCTGAAGGAATAAACTGCTGCCAGCAACCTGAGAAAATTCACAGTTCTTCAGCAAATGGAAAATACTGCTACTAGTTATTTTTTTCTCCATACCCCGGAGGAGCTGAGCTGCTGCCAATTAACATCGCATTTTCCTACACTTCGCAATCCCTTTGAACTTTTTCAGGATTTTAGCGGAAACAGTTTTGTCTCTATGTAAATCTATTCAGTGCAAATTCTAGTCACAAAAAAGGACTGATAACTGTAGCAGAAGCCCCTAGACAAGGGAGTCTTGTTAGTTTGCATCCATTACTTGAAAAATGTAGTATTCATAACCGATTTGTACAAAAGCCAAGAAGAATCTAAGTGCAAGGGAAAATAAATCACAGAGACTAAGAAATTAAGTGCACATGAGATAAACTACATTCAAAAATTCCATGGATTGGAGATTATATTGCTTTTCATGTTACTGCCCACATTGCTAGGAGCTGTTTTAAACAAACCATTATTTTCCACTCAGAGTGTACTTATGTTATAATTTAAGTATTAATTCTGATGTTCTACCAGTCACTCCTTGAGAAACAGGATTAAATGCTGACTATTTTGCCTACAGCATGAACGCCCACAATGTTTAATAGCACAGAAACAATATGGATCCTGGGTGAAGGGACAGAAGGGTAGCAACTTGAATATTGGTATGAGACTGCTACAAAAAAAGAAAAACAAACCAAAAGCTTCTCTTCTCCAGTTTGGTTTTCATCTGTCCATAAATACAGCAAGATACACGCAGAACTCATCTCTCACTCTAGTCAAAAATACCCTCTCAGTTGCCTGAATAACTGCACTATTGTATTTTAAAAATTCTCATAGGTGCCTTCTTTATGTCATACGTTAAAAACTCACAAAATCAGCTTCAAGTTTCCCCATTTCTTGTTTGTAGCTTCTCATTCGACTGCTGTACATTCCTCGGCTTTGAGGTGGGATCTCTCGAACTTCAAGTTCCATCTGCTCAAGCTAGCAAGTAAAAGTAAAGAAGAGACATGTAAATCAAAAGGGTAATTAAAGCAAGGATGAATTTACCTAAACTGCTCAGAAATACTAAGAAGTATTCCTTCTTTATCAGTAAAATTGTTACTCTGCAATATATAAACAATTTATCAAAACTTTCACAAAGCCTTAAGTCAACAAGCAAGTAACAAAATTAATATTATTAATGCTTAGAAGGAATAATTCTAGACAGACATTTCTGGATTTCAATTCCAAACACGATTCATACATTTTATTACAAGAAAATAGTAAAACTGATGTTAAATAACTTTCTGCAAATGAGCATAGTTCCTCTAGCTGTGTGGTTTTGGCAACTCTTGGCTGAAAAAACTATTTTATTTATTTTTACACAGACTCGTGGGCGTTCACACGCACACGTGTAGTATGTGTATATATATGTATATGTGTATATACATGTGTGTGCATATATATACATGTTTAAAGGTTTATTTACCATGAGCCTCTATGTTTAATAAAATCATTCTTGTTCTTTTAAATACTGTTCACTCAGCAGAATTACAAAGCCTGAACTGACTGCCTAAATCTACAAGCCAAACCTGTATCTAGGGATATTAAATAGTTTAATTTCAGGGTTTAATGACAACACTATTCAAGAACTTGTATTCTTGAATATGCAGTCAAATGCATTAAACCGTGAGAGGCAGAATATACCTTTCAAAAGCTTATTTGATTTATCTTTACCACGTGGAGTACCCATGTGGGGCCTTAAATGCAATTAGATGGCACAGAGGTACAGAAAATCAAAAGGAGTTATAAATCAGGGCTGAGCTGCCCACTAATGACTGGCCCACTGGGTCATGGAGCATTCCCTATATGGTGCTGTTGGTTTGGGAATTGTGTTTTAGCACAGCTGAAGAATCCCTTACCTGCCTTTTAAAATTTTTCCAACTTACTTTAAGAAGATAAAAAAATACCTCTCCTTGGTTGCTGCAGGCACCTGAAACATTATTTACTCACCTCCTACTGATCTCAGTGGAGCAATATGGCATTGGTAGAGAAATGCCTTTCAATTAGGGTCCGAAGCTATCAGTTAAAGGTCTTCACAAGGGATAGCTACAGTTTATTCCTATGTAATCACTTGCTTTCACTTTGAAACGTCACACATATATCACAAGAAAAGCCTCTGAATTTAATCAATGGAATTACCAGATACCCAAAAGTCATCCCATCTCATCTATTCTGATTGTAGAAAACAATATTCAGTAATAATCTGTAGAGCAGACTTTAACTAAATAGTCAGCAGTGAATTGAAACATACAAAGCAATTTCTAATTCTACCCAGCTCTTTGGCTCCGGCTTAACTTTCCGAAGGGGTATTATAAATTAAACTGACAGCTGGAATTAATGGCTTATTTCTTATCAATTTCATCTCAATACATTTGATCTCAAATGTTCTATAAACATAGAAAACATTCCTCATATACATATATATAAAATCATATGTGCAAGATCAGGATATTTTAATGAAGTCTCAATTCTTAGGTGTCATATAAAAACTTCCAACTTCAAGTTGAATACAGAATTTGCAGCACTCCATAAAATCCAAAATGTTCATGCTGAAGAGTCAGTATCAGAGAGCATAAGGCCCAAGGAAGGATGATGAAACATGCATATTTAGGCTGACCAATATTTAACACCTTTTCTTTTTCATCATGAGATTAGGCAGTGTGGCTGGGCTGATAAATTTCCATGCAAAGTCACGCAGAAGATACCAGTCCAAGCTGAAGAGAACCTAAATGCAACCTAATTAATTTCATGCATCTTCACTTTTAGGCCACATTTATTGGTCATAAAATGTTAGTTTCATACACACAAGCAAGAACAATTTCCACTTAATACTAAAAATAATGTGGCACTTAAAACATTTGTAGAAGCCCAAGTTTTCTTCAGAAAACCTATAAACTCAAACTTCTGTTCTTGTTTGTGTTTAAACTTTCCACCACTTTGGCGAAACTGAGGATTTTGGCACCTAACTCTTGCTCGAATTCATAAACCAAGCCCCATCACTGAGGCTCTTCAGGGGTTTAACCTAGTAGGTTTGCTCCTAACAAGAGCCAGTACACTACCAGAAACAATACAGCAGGAAGCAGAGCAGGCAGCGGTATTTCCACTCAAAAATACAACACAGTAAAATAGTGTTGCTGATGTCCAATGAGACCCCAAAATAAGTCTCCCCTTCCTGCAGGAACTTTTCCATATGAACTTGTTCTGGACAGTTACTATCATTTTATGAAACTTGTAAGCTTCAATATTTTATTCTGGTTCTAAAGGCCTGGAACCAAAACAGACATGTATACTAAAAAAGAAGAAAAAAAAAAAGTGTCTAAATAAAAATAACCTAGCACTTGGAACACAACAGTCTTGTGATGTGTCCCTCATGAAACATAAAGGCAAATAACACAGAGAGATTTTTTTACTTCTTAAAAGCAGAATTTCACGCAAAAATGCTAATTCCAGCTCTTCAAGTACATGCTAGATTCTACACTTAAAGGATTTTCCTCAGGTTATCACAGCCTTCACCTTTCCTAAAAACCCAGCAAGAATAACATTCAGATACTCCACACAGGATATAGAATGACAGGATTTCTCTCCAAAGATCTCTTACTCAAGAGCTCTGGCTTGAAAAGGCAGCCTCGGAGTCTGTAAGTTCTGGTGCCAGTTCTGCACATAGATCAAATCAATCACACCAGTGATTTTACCCAAACAAAGCAGACAGTGTTTCAAAACAATCAATAGTTAGTAAATGTAAATAAATTACCTCTACAATAGTATTTAGAATACATGAAAGTGTTATTTGGTAGCCAAGTAGGAAATAAAACAAAATCAGCTAACTGACTACTCAAGACAATGTAGCAAACCAATGTATGAAAACTATTGGTAGCAAGGAATTAGGTTTATTTTCATTTTCTACTGTAGCCTTTAGTTTAAAAGAGGATCTTTTTAATCAGTTCTGTTATTAGCAGGTTTGTTCAAATTGATTTTTAAACCCAAGCCTTGACATTAATCACAAACATGTTATGTAATTGCTTAAAGCCAATAATTGAATTAAGCACCTGTCTAGTAGCATTAGCAACAAGATCTAAAACAAAAGTGTGAAAGAAAAGCCAGTACATTAAATGAAGATCATCATTAGGATAAACATACAGATACAGGATTTACTTTTTCATCTTATAATAAATACAAATTCAGATGATATTTTTCTGGCATAAGCAGAGGCGTAATAAGCCATTAATGCAATTTCTGCTCCTTCCAATCCTTTCTTTGAGTGGAAAACCCAGCCTGAATGATTTTTTATCAGACCACACCATGCTGTTTTCCTGTACAGCTACGCTTTTTTGCTATATCAAGTTGTGGTGACAAGGAGATGAAAAACATTTCTATATTTTTAATTTCAGCTGTTTGAATACAAAGGTGCCCAAAAGGCCCTAAGGTATCTTCAGAACAGCCTCATGAGATGGTTCAGTAATCTTAACATGTTTCTTACTGAGAAGACCAAATTAGAGCAGTTAGGCACCTTGTCATGCTCAAAGGGTAAACCTGCAGGGAGCCATACCAAGACCCAGCTTTCCTGGATGCTGTTCCAATGCTCTGGTCTACAAGAGTAATTTAATTCTTAAACCAAAAGCATCAGGTATGTCAACAAATACTCTAGAGACCTTTTTCTTCCTATGACACTTTAAAAAGTGGATTTCAATACTACTGTTTAGTTAGTAACCAAATCATTGATTCCAGTTGCTCAATTACAAGAACTTTCAGGCTAGGAGAACCACTTTCCCTTCCTTGTCCTAACAGTCTGATTACACTTCTGACACCAGACAGCCCAAACTCCTCTGCAAGTAACAAACAAAAGCAACTTCAAGGAAGTCACTGTTGGGCAAAAGTTGGGAAAAAGTCAATCTCAACCGTCACCAACACTTTCACAGTTACTCCGCATCTCCCATACTTTACTTTTACACTC